>NC_140931.1:139960328-140020328 GCF_014529385.1 Adiantum capillus-veneris | reverse complement strand
TGGCTCAAACAAAGAATGTTGAGAATGTAAATGTGGAGGAGTTGAAGGAACGGGAGCGACGTTCCACGAACATTGTTATTCGTGGAATTCCCGAAGAGAATCTAGAGACACCTCCTTCTCTTGCCATTGTTATTGAAGGTTTCCTCAAAACCCACTTTGGCATATCTAGAGCTATAGTCTATGGAGTACGTAGAGTGGGGAAGCAAGGAACTCCTCGCCCGGGAGAACGGTCGATTGTATGCATCATGCCGGATGAGACCAAGAAAAAGATTATCCTTGATAATAGTTGGATCTATTTAAGGGATACAAAATGTTTTGTATGTGAAGATCACAGTATTAAGCAACAAAATATGCATTGCAATGCATATGAGGAAAAGAACAAGAAAAACAAGGAGATCTCTCATGAAGAAAATGTGCCCAAGGAGGAGGCAAGTCCCTCGCTCAAATAGGGATGCATGACCTATGAGACCGAGTTACAATTGAAAATATGCTTTTGGAATTGTAATGGATACCCATGGAATGCAGGAGTTGGCATTGATGAACTAACAAGCAAAGCCAATGTTGTACTTCTTGTTGAAACTTGGGAGCATGATACACAAAGGATTAACGGCTTGGAGAATTACAATGTACTATCACTGATATGGTCAAAGAATCTTAACCAACGAAGAGGACAAGGAGGGGTAGCATGTATGGTTAAGAAAGGATTGGAAGATTTTTATTCGGTATTTTGATTTTCTATTTGTCCGAAAGTTATAATTGGTGCTTAGCGTTACCATCATCAACACTCGTTGTAAGTACAAATTGTGCTCTTAATTTGCTATTGGTCTGCACATTTGCAGCATTTGCCATTGCAAAGTTTGTTGTCATCGACGGTGTTAGTCCTTTTTCTGGCCCTTTGCGTTGTTTGATTAGGTTGACTATGCCCAATTTTAACATAGAAAGAAGATAAAATGGGTTATGCCATTCACGATGCCATCAAAACAGCTCTCTCGCTTGGGGCCGTGGATAATGGTATTGGTGCTAGTAGCAGGGAAGCGGGAAACAACAAAAACCGTTATGGCTAGGGGATTGCATGCACTGATAACCACCAATTGAGATAGTGACTGGCTCAATTGCAAATGCTAATCTAACTCGACCAGATGAGTATTTCGAATTTCCTTTTAAAGCTATCCATTACAGAATTTGGAGGCTAACATTATGACATTGGCATATATATGGACTGTTCTTAGTGAAATGAATCAATATATTATTACCACGAGTTTCTTAAAATCAACCCTATCAATGTTGCATGCTTGTAAATGGTCATTTGGTTTTTAAAGTTGCAAGGGATACTTCAAAGTGAAAAAGAAATAGATGATGTGTGTATTGATTCATGAACCTCCTAAATAAGGTCAGTTATTGCAACAAAACGAAAGCTGTTATGGTTTTTTTTTTTAGTACATTTTTAAAATCACTCAAATGGTTCAATATGTTATGTCTTTGCAAAAGGTGAAGCTACCTCTCATTAAGCTCAACGCAATTAATTTAGATTTTGGTTACTTTAGGATCTAGGATTCTGATGTCAATTTCCTGAAGGGATTCTTGCCACTATTTATTTTGCAGTACTTGGCACAAAGGACACTTTTGTGCTAGAACTCGATGAGTGTCAAATAGTGAAAGGCCGAAGGTTAGAGAGGCTAAGTGTCACTCTAATGAATGAGGCCCTTTTGCAAACCAAGCGAAGGGTTTCAGTCAAGCCATCTTCCACCCCGTTTTTTAGTGTGCAATCAGAGAAAGACATTTGGTGGTTGGGTGCTATTGAGGTGCCCAAAGAGACCAATGGAGTACTCTCATGGAATTTTGAGAGAACTCCATGGATCACAGAAGTAATACACTCCCAAATTGCAAGTGGTGAGAAATTGGAGGTTGAGGGTTTTAGCAGCTTTGATGCGGAGAGGCACCTAGGTAGGGACTTGAAGACCATAAAGTGTTTGCTTGGTTGCAAACAAGGGGCTTCTTCTCTCATGCTTTGTCCATTTTGCACTCAAGGGTATAAATCTACAGACAAAGAAACTCCCCCTCTTCTCTCTCTCTCTCTCTCTCTCTCTCTCTCTCTCTATATATATATATATATATATATATATATATATATATATATCTCCTCCTTCCTCTCACTATCTGTCCCCTTTCTCATCCCCAACTATCTCTCTCTCCCCACTCTTTCTTCCCATCCCTCTCTCTTTTTCTCTCTCCTCTGTCTCTCTCCCCCTCCTTCTCCCTCTTTTTTACGCCCCTTTCTTTTTGTCTATCTCCTTCTCTAACAACCTCTTTCTATTTGTCTCGCTTCCTCTCTCTACCTCTCTCTTCCCTACTATCTATTTCTTCCCATCTCTCCCTCTCTTCCCATCCCTTTATCTCTCTCCACCTCCCTCTCTTTATCCTCTCTCTCCCTCTACAAATCTCTCCCCCTCTCTTTCTATAAATATCTCTCCCTCTCTCTCTACCTATTCCCCCTCTCTATCTAGCTCTCTTTCCCCGTTTCATTCTCTATCTATCTTGTACTCCAAATCACTCTCTATCTCTCCCTCTCTCCCTCCCTCTCTCTCTCTCTCTCTCTCTCTCTCTCTTTCATGAAGTGAGCACCATATAAAGAACTTCACTCACTCAATGCATAATCAATTTGGAGCAATTTGAGAAAGTTTGAAGGTAAATCTCTCTCTCTCTCTCTCTCTCTCTCTCACACACACACACACACACACACACACACACACACACACACACACATTCTCTCCCTTCCTCCCTCCTCCTCTCTCTCTCTCTCTCTCTCTCTCTTGCGTTTTTTTTCAACTTGGGGGTCGAGTTGAAGAAAAACATGAGAGAGAGAGAGGGGGGGGAGAAAGGGAGGGAGAGAGAGAGAGAGAGAGAGGAAGAGAGAATGTGTGTGTGTGTAAGAGAGAGAGAGAGAGAGAGAGAGAGAGAGAGAGAGAGAGAGAGTTCATAAATTATAATCACCTTTTTTTAAATGACCATGAGAACATGTAGGTGATCTACTTTACTTCCGCTCTCCAGCTCTTTCTCTCCCACCCTCCCTCTCTCTTACCTTGTTTATCTCCCTCGGAGTCCTTCCTTCCCCCCCTCTCTCTCCTTGCATTAGTGTCAAGTGGGCGTTAGCGCCAAGTTGACACTGATGCAGGGAGAGAGAGGGGGAGAAAGAGAGGGACTCTCCTTGACTTAGTGTCAAGTGGATGCTAGTGCCAACATGACACTAACACAAGGAGAGAGAGGGGGGGAGGGAGGGAGGGAGAGAGAGGGTAGAGGGGGAGAGAGAGTTGATTGCATTAAATCAAAATCATTATTGCTTTTTTTTAACTATATAAAGAACTATATATATATAGAGAGAGTTGATTGCTTTAAAAATTCAAAAGCATTCTCTCTCTCTCTCTCTCTCTCTCACACACACACACACACACACACACACGCACACACGCACATACGCACACGCACACACACACACACACACACACACACACACACACACACAACGCAGCCGTTTTTTGATCTAGTAGACAATAGTTCACTCTTTTGATCATAACTCCTTCATCTGAACTCCAATTTGGGTGATCTATAGCCTCAATCGAAGAGCACGAAACCCTCTACACATTGATGTAAAGATATAAATTTTTAGAGTTATGGAATGCATTTCTACAACAGAACTTTTGAAGTGAACACGTTCAAGAAAATTGACTCTCATCTCTTATTTTACATACAATGTCTTCCGGCACTCGCAAGGGTTCTTCTTCTTCAACAAGGTCCACAACTATTGTGGAAAATGATCCAAGATCTCCTAAGTGTGGAGATAGCAACACAACCACCAAACCAACGATATCGAAAACCATGATCATGGCATACTTGGTATCATTGCAAGAGACAATAAACAAACAAGGCAAAGAGTTACGAGCACTTGAAATGGAGAATGGCACACTAAGGATACTTGTGGTCTAGAATGAGAATCTCAAGAGGAAACTTGAGATGCAAAAAATACGTTTGATGCAACTTGAAGAGGAAATCAAGGAATGGAAACGCTCTCTTGTGAACTTGAATGCTTTGAAGGAGCGCATGAGCAAAGTAGAGCATGACCATGTATTGAAAGAGGAGAAATTTGACACCATGAGCCGGGATGTATGCGGCATGAAAAATGTATGCACAAACAAGTCTTGAGTTGATGTATGTGGTAGCAATGTGGTTGCTAATTCCTCACTCATGCAAGATATGGCTCAAACAAAGAATGTTGAGAATGTGGATGTGGAGGAGTTGAATGAACGGGAGTGACGTTCGAAACATTGTTATTTGTGGAATACCGGAAGAGAAGTTAGAGATACCTCCTTCTCTTGCTATTGTTATCGAAATTTTTTTCAAAACCCACTTTGGCATGTCCAGAGTTATGGTCTATGGAGCACATAGAGTGGGTAAGCAAGGAGCTCCTTGCTCGGGAGAACGGCCAATTGTATGCACTATGCCGGATGAGACCAAACAAAAGTTTATCCTTCATAATAGTTGGATCTATTTAAGGGATACAAAATGTTTTGTATGTGAAGATCGCCTATTAAACAACAAAATGTAGGTCGCAAGGCATATGAGAAAAAGAATTTAAAAAACAAGGAGATCTCTCACAAAGAAAATGTGCCCAAGGAGGAGGCAAGTTCGTCGAGCAAATAGGGATTTGTGACCTATGGTTTTCTTATTATAATGGATAGCCATGGAATGCGGGGGTTGGCATTGAATAATTAACAAGCAAATCCGATGTTGTACTTGTTGTTGAAACTTGAGAGCATGATACAAAAAGGATTAACAGCTTGGAGGATTATAATGTACATTCATTGATGTGGTCAAATAATCTCAAGCAACAAAGAGGGCAAGGAGGGGTAGCATGTATGGTAAGAAAGGATTGGAAGATTTTGTATCATTGTGAAAGATGACAAGTACAAGCGTTATGTATGGCTAAAATTATGACACCAAAAAGAGCACCCATTTTTGTAGCCAGTTGCTACATTTCTCATCATGATTCCCCCTTTTATGCTTGTAGTGGATAGAGATATCTATTTTTTTATTTAGAAGAGGAAATCGCTTATTTCAAAGGCAAAGGTGATGTTATTGTATTTGGGAATATGAATGCTCACAAACATGATACTCAACAATTTGATATGTCATACATCTCAAGGGAGTTGGAGGAAGTTCACTTGTATGATCGTACTTCAATGGATGAGAAAGAGCTGGATCACTATGGAAAGTTACTTTTCACATGTGTAATAGTACGAGTATTCTCATTGCCAATGGTGTATCTTTCTGGAATGGAACCAATGGATTTACATGTAGGAAACATAATGGGAATAATGTGATTGACTATAAGCTACTCTCTGACGCCATCATGTATCACATAAAGAGTTTTATGTTTGGCCAATGGACCCCGAAATCCGACCATCGGACCTTTTGTATTGACCTTTCATGTGGAGAGGCAACTAAGAATGATAATGTCAGCCAAAGGAAAGAGAAATTATCACTATGTATGGATTTCAAACGGGCACCAATGTACATTGAAATTATTGAGCAAACGTTATGGATGACAAAGATCCAATATGACGCACCATTGAAAACTAAATGGGAAGCTTTCAAGAAAGTTATTTTTTCTTGTGCCGAAGAATGCTTTGCCATAAAGAGTCTCCATGGTATCAACAAAGATAGATCATGCAATAGATGGTTTGATAAAAAATGTCAAGATGCGCGAAAGTCCTTGATAAAGATTTATGCAACTATGGACAAGGCATTGATTCAAAAGAAAACTATCAAAGTCATTTGCATACATACAAGGCATTGATTCAAAAGAAAAGAAAAAGATGGAAAGTAAAGCAACAACTTGTTCAAGTCCAAGAAAAGACACATGCATGTGGAAGATTTTGGAGAAACTTGAGGGGCAAGCGGGTTGAGATTTTTGATAACTTGAGTCTTGTGGATATATATACATATTGTAGGCAATTATATGAGCAGGAAAATGCTGGAAAAATATTATTTTATGGTTCACTCCCATGTATGCCCTCTTTTTTTACTATTGAGGATGTATGTGGTGAGCTTGAGAAGTTGGCCACTCGTAAAGCGGGAGATCTTCAAGGTATCAAGCCAGAGATGATCAAATGGATGGGAGATTTTATCCATTAGTGGTTCTTGTCGTGCTTGTTGACTAAGATGCTTGACTTTGCTTGTCGCGTTTGATGACTAGGGAGCTTGAGGTGCTTGTGGGAACACCTATAAGGTCCTCCTCTTATCCCTTACTCTTGATGACAAAACAAAGCCGTCGACTTTTCAAATACGATCGAGTAAATTTGGTCTATAGTCAAAGCACCCTTGCTACCCACGAGACACTTTCGGTTTTCACCATGGGAATGTGGATATAACCAATGCAAAGCTACCCACGAGATGCTTTCGATTTTCACCATGGAAACATGGATATAAACAATGCATGGGATATTAGTTTTGTCTCAAGAAAAAAATAAATTTGCATAAGAAAACAAAGAAAGAATAAGGGTAAGGAGAAAAAGAAACTTGTTGGAAAAGTAGCTTGTTGCTGAGCCACTTGTTTGGAAAGTAGCTTCTTGCATATTCCACTTGTTGGAAAAGTAGCTTCTTGCATAAACCACTTGTGGAAAAAGTAGCTTCTTGCATAAGCCACTTGTAGGAAAAGTAGCTTGTTGGAGAAGCTTTGAAAAGGAAGAAGGGATATCGAGATATGCAAAAGTAACTTATCAAGATAAGTTAAGCAACTCATCAAATTAAGCTTAAAAGGAGGACTTCCCTACTTATTAAACACTTCACTTCTCTACCCATTTTGAAAGTGTAAGCTTGATAGCGAGCTATGAAAGCCAAAGCTAATCCTCCTTCACACACACCCCTATGCACCCCTCTCTCCTTAAGAGAATCCATAACCATAATACAACTTACCATTACGCTCTTCACCTTCTCTCTCTTAACCTACAAGATTTCCATACCTTGAATTTTCTTAACCTCTCTCTGTTCCCATAGCCAAATTGTTGGTTTTAAAGTGAATTGAAGTGGAAAAGAGCCGGTTACATCAATACACTTCATCGTTGCTCTTCTAAAGCAAGGAGAAGACCCTACCATATACACACTACGGTAAGGTTATCTTGTTATTTCCCATTATTGAAAGAGATTTATTTCATTCTTACTTAAGTTCACGCTTAAGCTCTTCAATTTTCATAAGCAATCCCTTTTGCTTAGAAGAAAAACATAACTTCTTGGTTGGTTGTATATGTGCAAGGTTTTCTTAGTAATACAAATTAGGTAAATACTAAATTTTTTCAAGGAAAAGTTGAGGTTTTGAAGGTTAATTTAGCATAGCCAAAGGAAATTAATTGAAAAAGAGGATTTTCCATAAAGTCTCGAGAAGAAGAGAAAAGATCCAGATGATGAGGACATCTGCGGAATAGCCCCTTTAGGTTCCTAGCCTTTTCAAGGTTTCTTTTTACCAAACAATTTGAAGAGTTCCTTAATTAAATCACATCCTCCTCCCTTGTCATGATCCCTCCATGGATCCTTTTTTTTCTTCCTCCTTTTCCTGTCGGCATCACGTCTACCCGGACTAGGTCGATTTCCACCCGCATCGTGGGTCCCATCCACCCAACCGAGACACACTCCCATTCAATCCTTTTTCTAGGGAAATGAACAGACCCAAGCTCACAACATAGACCAATGGTTATTAGTCATAGCTGAAAAGGACCATCCCTCGTTGTATCCCACAAGTAAGCACTTGCGCCGGCCTTTTTACAAACACGAAGACAAGTTCACACATAAATCTCTATATTATGCTAGGACTATCCACGTCAATCTTCTCGATAAAGTTTTTAATCTTAGTTTAAATTTAAATTAAGATCCTTGAGTTATAATCCCTTAATTCCTATTTCCTTTTAATTTCTCCACTCAAACAAGACCTTAGAAATCAACGAATCTCTTGGAAATTTAAGGTTTTGTCTCGATGAAAGTTTTGAGTTAACCCGACTTTAATGAATCCCATTTTGGTCCCTTTTCATCATTTTCCATCCATGGGGGCATCTCCATGGAAGCGATGGGAGTTTTATGTTCAAGCAACACGGTCATGACATTCGTGAAGCTATCCCCTTACTCTCCCCTTCGAATTTGCAAAACAAACTTGAAAGTAGACAAACTTGAAATGAAAAATGAATATGATTTCTATAATGAGTTTTTCTTTGGTGTGTCTATGCGTGGTACACACAAAACTTCAAAATGCACTAACTTGCAATCTTGGATAATTAATCAAAAACTTCCTTTGAGTTCTTATGCAAGAGTGAAACCCTTCTATGCAATGGTAGTGTAAAACTTGCGAAGCTCGTAAGAGTGGACATGCTAGTGTATCGTGAAATACACATGTAATAATGTATGGATGATTAAAAAATTATTCTTTAGGAAGGAATTTAGGCATACCTTTACTACCGTGGAGAGAACTAATTATGTTGCTAGAAGAGGCTTATGGTTTCGGAACTTTCCATTTGGTAAGAGGGAAAAGAGGGGATCTTTATTGATCTGATAGTTTTCATAGTTTTGTAATAGTGTCAAGGACATCCTTATGTATTCCTAACCAATAAAAATGTCTTTTAGCAAGACTATAAGTCTTATTAACAATTAGGTGTCCCATACTAGAGCTATCATGACACTCATAGAGTCATCTAGCGAACATCTAGCGCCTTAAATCTTGATCCCTTGGAGCACATATTTTGCACTTGTAGAGTAGATAGCCATCATCTATGGCAAAATTCTTCCACTTGAATCCACCTTGAGCATCCATAGAGGCTTGAACATTATTGGAAACCTCTTCATTTGGATCCCTTTTGTCAATGGTTCTCCAAATCTTGGAATATTGAGAATCAATTGGACATTTTCCTTTGATTGATTCAAGTAAATCACTTGTAAAATGAGTGAAGCTACAAATCATTTATCATAAGCATTTTACTAAGGAAATTTTCTATAGTATTATAATATATTCCCTTTTTGATACCTAAGCTCATAGTCAAACTCTTGAAGGAGTTCAACTCATCTAGCCTTTCAACCTTTGAGCTATGTTTGGTTAGAGAGCCACTTAATGCTTACTTGACTAGATGCTATCATAAAGTTGGCACCATATAAACTGTACCTCCACTTCTTTAAAGCATGCACAATAGCATGCAACTCCTTTTCAGAGGCCGAATAGTTTTGTTGTGTACGGTCTAACAATTTGATTTCAAAAGAAATGATTTGACCCTCTTGAGAAAGAATCACACCTATAGCAAAATTTGTTAGCATCTAAAAATTTGATTTCAAAAGCAATGAGTTGACCCTCTTGAGAAAGAATTACACCTATAGAAAAAAAAAATCAACATCTATCTCAACCATAAATGGTTCATTGGGACCCACAATGAATAAGCTAGGATCTATATCTACAGCTATTTTTAGTTTTTGCATGCTTATTTTTGTTCTAATTCCCACTCAAAGGTTTTCTCCTTTTCCTTTGAGGGTGTTAGTCATGGGAATTGCTATCTTGGCATATCTCTAATGAAATGACATTGGAAACCAAACATTCCTATGAAGATCTATAGCTCTTCCGAATTCATTGGATACAGCCATTCTAAGATAGTCTTTGCCTTGTTTAAGTCCATCTAGATCCCATCATATGAGATGCAATGACCAAAATACTTTACTTCTTGTGTAAAGAATTCACACTTAGATTCTTCACCATAGAGACAATTGTCCCAGCAAAATGGAATTTTTTCCTTGAGTGTTCCAAACGCTCTAACTTAGTCTCACCATAAATGATGATATCATCCAAAAGGACCACTAAAAAGTTGCTAGACATGGTCATAAAACATCATTCATTAATTTCATGAAAGTATCTAAAGAATTGGTAATTCCAAAAGGCATTACCAAAAACTCATAGACCATATCTAGAACTAAATGCTGTATTGGAAACATCTTTAGCTTTGATTATAACTTAGTGACATCCTAACCTAAGATCAATTGTAGAGAAGTATCTAGCCCCTTTAATCAAGTATATTCTTCATGTTAGGCATTGGAAATATATTATTGATTGTCATATTGTTTTAGTACTCTATAATCAACACATAGTCACATAGAGCCATTCTTTTTTACTAACAAGATTGGTGATGCTCATGGTGAGTTGCTTGGTGTAATGAAGATGTATTTTTCATTTATTTTTCCACCTCTAGGTGATGTCTGGTGTTTCACAAATAGGTATAGCATCACTTATTAAATCAATAGCATGATTGATTTCATCTCTCTTTAAAGGTAAACCACAAGGTATATCAATAGGAAAAACATATTTAGACTCATGTAGCAACTCATTTAACTTCTGCTTATACTCAAAATCATTAGACGTAGACAAGGAGAAAGAAGATCTTACTTCATTTCACAAACACTAGAAGACCATACGCAAGGCTGACACCAAACAACATAACATAAGTTTTACCTTCCTTTTCAAACTGTAGTGAGTTTTGTTTGGTAATTTCTTTTTGAAGAATTTCCTAAATCCCATAATGACTCTCTCCCTAAGGCCAAATTTGCACAATCCATATAAATTATTTGAAAGTCAAGTGTATCTGCATAACCTTGAATTTCTACTTCAAAATTGGATATCAAGGTATCCAAGTATTCTTGTCTTCTCCTTGCATAAGAGAGACTACACATTGGTGCTTGCTAGATTGTTGGGATATCTTCAGCTTCTTTACAAGAGCACAATTTATGAAGCTATGAGTGGCACAATTGTCAATCATAACTCGGTCTCTTTCTTTTTCCTTTAAAAAATACATGCATTATAACTAGCTCATGTGGTCCTAAAGTGAAACTACACACATTGATTAGTAGACTACAAGTGTGAGTGATGTCAGCATGCAAACCTTTTATAGATTTATATCTTTCATTACCAAGCAAAGAGAGGGTCTAGATAACATGGATTTGCTTATATATTTTTCTCCTTGTCAAGGTTTTCTTCTTTATCAGCATCCCCTTCCTTCTTATTCTTAGGGAAATTTCATGCAAGGTGGTTTGGAGATAAACAAATGAAACATAGATTTTCTTTCTTTGCTCTTTCAAAAGCTTCCTATCTAAGCACATGTCCTTTTATCATTTTCTTGTTAGAAGGTGGCTTCTTGTCTTTAGAAAATGGAGATTTTATTTTTCTATTCATTGTAAGGTTATGAGTTTTGTCCTAGAGTCACTAGAGTGTGAGTGAATGAGAGAAGATGTGGAATTGTCCCACATGTAATGGTGCAAGACTATAGAGCTACTTAAAGCTCCTTTCATGAATAAAAAAATCCATTCCAAGTTTGCATTACATGTCCCTTGTCTATGGTGAGCTTGTGATGGGTTAGCAAACTACTCAAGATCGTGTTTATGAGTCCAAGTTAATCTATCCTGGAACCTATTCGCTTGAGTAATAATCTAGCCTACACACACTCACTTGTTGGCACGATGTTTGTCTATCACCCACCTTAGCTAGCATGATCCCAATCCCATTAGTGGTATCAAAGCCATGGTGTGCTAGCTAGGTGTATTGCTATGCATTTGTGTGTTGGTGTGATTGGCATTCCCTAATCTCTATTTGTGTTAGCTTAATAATCCCAATCCCTAATCATCACTTGGGCAAGAGCATGCTCCACTGCCCTTTGGTGATTAGGTGAGGGGGAACTCACAGTTGGTTGTTAATCAATTTCTCCTCTAATAAGCCTTCTAATCATTTCTTGATTGGGCACGTTCTTGGATTAAGTCCTTGGGCCACTACCATTCCTGATAATCAACATTGATTAGTGCATTAATGTATATACATACTTGCATTATTGTTTTCTAATTTTTCATTTTCTAGAGTGATTGTATTCAAGCCTACTTCCACTCATCTTGCATCGATATCTTCTCTCACTTTAGCAAAATTGGCACTTGCAATTGGTGTTTGTGCATACCTTGTCTCAAGAGATTTCATTTGAGCCTATGTATGCCAAATTTTAGTTAAATCTCAAGGATTAATGCACCAGTTGAGTTTTGCTTAATCAAGGCCGGTCTCTGAATTTTTTGCTACAAATCCTCAAATTGAGAAATTGTGTGTGTGTGTGTGTGTGCACGCACACGCGCATTCAATTTCCACAATATCCTTGTGGAAAAGAGGCTCAAAATAGTTGGCCCTACCTGTGGTGGGAGCACCCTATTTATAAGCCTTTGAACACCTTTTGAAGAGACACACACTCAATTCAAAACAGGCGCCCTCTCGGTAGACTTCAACAAACAAATTCATTTACAGTTCACTGCATGGGTCAGGTATGTGGACAACTGCTACCGGCCAGCCAACTGCGCCTTGACACCTGCCATCCAATGGTTCTCTGTCTGCGCTCCAAACGAGATCAACCGTTGATTAGAGTTTCCCATCCTTCCTATCTGACCGGAGGCGGAAATGAAACACGTGCTCAAGACTTTTTGATAAGCATTTAGGGTCTGCCCCTCAAAGGGCCCCCCTTCCCGTGCCCTACTGCCCTAAAACTCTCAAGCTTCAACCCCTCACAAGGAGAGCATTCTTGCAGCCATTGGACAATCTTGCCTCACCGCACTGAAAAAGGGATAAAATTTTCAAAGGAGTGTTCCAATTTTTCAAGAACCAAGCATTTAAAAGGTCCAAGGCTGTTCAAAATCAAGCTTTAAGGGATTCTCCATGTAAACCCTCCAAAGAATTCAAAGAAAATTCAAAAACCTCAAAGGCAAGCATCCATCAAGTGAAAATGAAGTGTTTTTTCATCATTCCTACAATGAAGAGGAACTTCACAAAAAGGAAAACTCTCTCTCTCTCTCTCTCTCTCTCTCTCTCTCTCTCTCTCTCAATTAACTCTAAATTTTTTTGCAACCAAGAACCATTTGCAATGCATGTCATAATTGTTACCATATACATGTGGTAGTGATGTGTGTGAACACACACTAGGACCGCTGGGGCATTTTTTCCCTCTTTAGGAGGTTTTCATTGGATATATGCCCATCACTCTAGGGCTATCTATCTTCCATTGAGTTCTAAGTAAGACACTCTCTATTGTGTTCCTTGAGCTTCATTCGTCTTCTCCAAGATGTGTGCGTTTCTCTGCAACCCTAATTCCAGCAATTGGTATCAGAGCAGGTTACGTCCTCCCGAGCTTAGTCGCCAGCTGCTTCAGCACATGCCTGCTCACTTTCTTCGATTACATGAGTTTTGGCTCAATCTGCTTAGATTTCTGATTTGAGCTCATTTTGGCCTCCGTTTCCACTACAGGCAGGTCTGCACAAGCAATTTTGTCATTTTGTGCAGATTTTTTGTGAGTGCTATTTTCTGCATAACAGGTGCCTCACAGTCTTCTTTGGTATAACATGTCTTGTTCCCGCTCCGTTTCTCCTATTTTCGAGCAGTTTTCACATCTGGTGCAGCATTTACCATGGCTGACAACAACACATATGTCTTTAAGATGTTTGCTGCTGAGGACAGGTTGGATGGGGACAATTACCCTATGTGGGCTTATATGATGCAACATGTTCTTGCGTCAAAAGGCGTCTAGAATATTGTGCAGGGCATTGATGTACGTCCTGGTTCTGAGGATGTAGGCGATGTTGAGGATGTTGCAGGTCTTGCTGCAAGGATTTCTGCTATTAGAGTTGTTTTGCCTATAGCAGAACAATCTCGTTGGGATGTAAAGGATGCGCAGGCTCATGCATTGATTGCGTTGTCTGTGAAGCACACTATTGTTCCTCACATTCGTTCAACAAAATTTGCAAAACAGGCTTGGGATATTCTAGCAGGTCTTTATGCAAGCCTCAATGAGGCTAAAATTGCTTTATTGCGTAAAGAGCTGGATTCGAAGATTATGCATGAGAAAGATGATATAGACACTTTCCTTGCTAGTGTCAAGGATATCAATGAGTAACTTATTTTTGCAGGTGAAGTCATTTCAGACAGTTCCCTTGTGTACACTGTTCTTGATGCCTTACCAGATTCGTACCAAACTTTTGCTAGTACTTGGAGACTTATGACCCAAGGAAATCCAAAAGTTGTCAAGTTTGATGCATTATGCACATTGCTGTTGCAAGAGTCACTTTCCAACAAAAACAGGACTAGAAAGTGTGTAGTTGAACAGGCTTTTATTGCTTCTCAAAGAAAGGGTGGTAACAGCAATCCAGCCACTTCTTATGGTTCTACTGCGAGTGGCAAAACTTCTGTTCCTAATGCTTCTGCTGGCAACACTTTGTCTTGCAATTCTGGTGATAAGGGAAAAAAGAAGATGTGTTGCCATTATTGTAAAGCTAATGATCACTTGATCAAGTCGTGTCCTAAGTTGAAGGCCAAAGAGGCTAAGAAGAAAGAGGGTGGTTCCACTACAAATGCAGCCATTGTTAAGTCTTTTGTGAAAGGAGAATGTGTTGCTGATGTTGATGCAGAATGGGCTTTTAGCACAGAGTGCACTTACAATCCTGCTATCCATGATGCATGCTTGTCAGTTTCACATGTGTGGTATTTCGACAGTGGTTTTACAAAGCACATTGCCTCACATCGTGAATTGTTCACCTCTCTCGAGTCTGTCCCTGATGGGAATTCAGTCACTTTGTGCCAACAATGCCTCTTATCCGGTTCAGGGAGTTGGAAAGATTGTGCTTACTGCTGCAAATGGCAGTTCCTTCACACTTGTTCATGCACTTTATGTACCTGGGATCAAGAAGAATCTCTTGTCTGTATCCGCACTTGCTAGACTTGGACGCGTAGTCAAATTTGTGGATGACAGATGTACAGTTCATGATCTCAGTTTTGGTAATGAAATTGTTGCATCTGGCCTTTTGTGACGTGGGCTGTATAAGATCACTTTGTATGACAAGTGTGGACAAAATTTTGCAAATGTTGTTGCAGATTCAAGGGCTATTTCAGATGCAAAACTTTGGCATGCATGTTTTGGTCATCTGAATTTTGCCAGTTTGTTGCGTTTACAAAAATCTGATATGGTTGCTTCTTTGCCGCCTCTTGAAGCACCTGTCAAACATGTTTGTGAAGGCTGTATTTTGGGTAAGATGCAGCGTTCTAAGTTTCCAAAGGATGGTTCAATTTGGACCACATGCAGGTTGCAGCTTGTGCATAGTGATGTTTGTGGGCCCATGCAAACTCCGTCCTTGGGAAATTACCTTTACTTTGTGACTTTCATTGATGATTACTCCAGGCATGCATGGGTATTTCCGCTTAAAGCGAAGTCCGAAGTTTTTATGTGCTTCAAACAATTTCTGGCTATGGCTGATAATGTCTAGAAATGTACTATGGGCACCCTCCGTTCCGATCGAGGGGGGGAGTATATGTCTCATGAATTTAATGATTTTTGGCTAGTCGTGGGATAAAACACCAATGTATAGTGCCTTATACACCTCAGCAAAATGGTGTTGCTGAGAGGAAAAACAGGTCACTGACGGAAATGGCATGATGTATGGTCAAAAGTCAAGCTTTGCCACATTCTTTTTGGCTTGAGGCCATCATGTGTGCCACTTATGTACTAACAAGTGTCCTACGAAAGCATTGCAGTCAATTACTCCATATGAAGCATGGAATGATAGAAAGCCTTCTATTGAGCACATGCGTGTTTTAGGTTGTTTGGCATATGCTTTGGTGCCACAAACACAGTGCAAAAAATTGGATAATAAGGCTGTCAAATGTATTTTTGTTGGTTATAGTGCCGAAAGCAAAGGTTACAGGTTGTATCATCCGCAAACAAAACGTATTCTGGTTTCACGGGATGTAGTGTTTGTGGAAGATTCTATTCAGCCCTTGTTGTCATGTACTAGAGATAGTAATGTAAGCTCACAGGACATTTATGACACTTTGTTGCCTCTTTTCAGTGGTGGAAATACGAATGTAAGTTCCAATGAGGCAAATGTACAGCCTATGGGGGTTTATGACAATGTTACAGATCAGCCTATTACTGATGTAGATGTACATGATGTACTTGATGAGGAAAGGGTTGAAAATGAGCAGGCTAGAGGTATGCCAAAATGGCTGGTGCACACTTTGCGTGACAGTAAATTGGATGCACCTTTGTCTAGTCGTACTCGTTCAGGCTCTCGCCATGCATCTTATGCATCAGATTGTTATGGTTTGGCTGTGTCTAGCTTACATGATGTTGAGGAGCCTCTGTCTTTTGATGAAGCACAAAATTCAGAAAATTGGATGGCTGCCATGCAATCAAAATATGATGCACTTATAGAAAATGACACATGGACTTTATGTGTTTTGCCTCCTTGCAAAAAGGCCATTGGTACGAAGTGGGTTTACAAGTTGAAACGCAAGCTGGATGGTGAGATCGATCGCCATAAGGCTCGACTTGTTGCAAAGGGTTATGCACAGCAAAAAGGCATAGATTATGAAGAGACTTTGCTCCCACTTGTCGTATGACAACTGTGCATTTTCTATGTGCATTGGCAGCTCATTTTGGTTGGGATGTACATCAATCATACATTATTACTGCTTTCTTGAATGGTGACATATTTGAGGAAGTTTATGTAATGCAGCCTCGCGGTTTTGTCATAAAAAGACAAGAGGACAAAGTGTGCAGATGTAAGAAGGCTTTGTATGGGTTGAAGCAAATCTCCTCGTGCTTGATATGAGAAAGCTGACACTCATTTGGTTAAACGAGGATTTCGTAACAGTCCAACAGAAAGCACATTGTATGTAAAGCGTGAGGGTGATGTACTTCTCATTGTGGTTCTTTATGTCGATGATTTGCTGATCACTGGACCAAATGAGAGACATATTGCTGAATTTAAGGCTAATTTGAATGCTACTTTCAAGATGAAAGATTTGGGGCTGTTGCATCATTACTTGGGTATACAATTTAAGCAGTGTGATGGTGGTATTGCTTTGTGTCAAAAAAGTTACATAGAGACATTGCTATGTAAGTTTGGACTTGAGGATTGCAAACCTCTTGCTACTCCCATGGAAACAGGTTTCAAGTTGAGTCTACATGATGCTGGCGATCCTGCTGATGTCACTCTTTACCAAACTGCTGTTGGCTACCTCATTTATGTATGCAACGAGAGGCCAGATATTCAGTTTGCAGTCTCACAAGTCAGCTGAGTTATGCATAGCCCAGGGTCTAAGCATTGGCAGGCTGTCAAAAGGATTTTCTGCTACCTTAGTGGCACTTTACATCTTGGCTTGGTTTATCCCAAGGGGGGATCATTGCTGCCAGGCTTACATGCTTTTTCCTACTCAGATTGGGCTGGTTGTTTTGACACGTGAGTGTCCACAAGTGGTTTTTGTTTCATGCTTGGCAGTTCATGTATATCATGGTTCAGCAAGAAGCAACCTACTGTGGCCACTTCGAGTTGTGAGGCTGAGTATAGGGCAGTCTTCACAGCTATGGTTGAGTGTGTATGGCTCAGATGCCTTATGGCTGATTTGGGTGTTGGACATGACACTGCCAAAACACTATCTACACTGATAGTTAGAGCGCATTGGCAGTTGCGAGGAACCCAATTTTTCATGCTCGCACAAAGCACATTGAGGTGCATTACCACTATATCAGGGAGAGGCTCTCAGCAGGAGAGATCAGCTTGGTTTATGTGCCAACACAGGACAACCTTGCAGATCTTTTCACAAAGGCATTGTCTTGTGAGAAGCTTGAAGATTTCCACAAAGATTTGGGCTTACTCCCCTTTGTGGATTGATCATGTCCTCAGGGCATGGCACTTCCCTTTACTCATGTGCTAGCTCTCGTTCACCGCATCACTCCAGGGGGGATTTTTTACCATATACATGTGGTAGTGATGTGTGTGAACACACTAGGACCGCTGGGGCATTTTTCCCCTCTTTAGGAGGTTTTTTACCTTGAGCATTGGATATACGCCCATCACTCTAGGGCTATCTATCTTCCATTGTGCACTAAGTAACACACTCTCTATTGTGTGCCTTGAGCTTCCTTCGTCTTCTCCAAGTTGTGTGCATTTCTCTGCAACCCTAATTCCAACAATAATCTACATTTATGGAGATGATTTTCTAGTTGTGCTTGTGTAAAGAGGTAGACACTGGCTAGGAGAGTCTCCTAAGCTAAGACTCCTCTATTAGCACAATGAGTGAGAAGGGTGTAGAGATATTTAATGGGGAAGGGTTCCACACATGGAGGACAAAGCTTAGGGGCTACTTGATGAAGACGACATCATGGGGAGTGGTCAAAGCACCACTAGATGATAAAGAGGGAATGCATACTAGGGCATTCAATGCACAAGCTATAGAAAAGGATGAGCAAGCACTTGGGATCATTATCACCGCACTTCACGACAACTACGTCCACCTCATTGATGAATGTACAAGTGCACATAAAGCAAGTTGTTCTTGGAAAAAACTTTTGGGTCTAGATCTAAAAGAAGTAAAGTGAGCCTTAAAAGAGAGCTTTACAAAGCCACAATGTATGAAGGAAAGGACATATCTAGCCTTGTGAATAGACTTAAAAGCATCATAACCTAGCTTACTTACATAAAGTGTGATATAACAAAAGATGAAAAAGTGGACATCTAGTCACCATTCTTGAAGAGAAAGAACTAGCTCCAACATTACAAGACGTCATCAATTCACTTCAAGCAGAAGAGAAGAAGCAAAAGGGATCAACAACATCATTAGGTGGAGTTTGTATCACATCATCGTCATCATCAAATGTAAAGAAGTGTTATGATTGTGGGAGAATGGGACAGGTAGCAAAGGATTGCTAAAACCAATATATCTTGCAACAAATGTGGTAAGAAGGGTCATCCTCATTCTCGATACTATTCAAGTGGAGGGAATACCAGTGGAGAAAGAACCAACAATAGAAGTTACAAAGGCAAGAAACTTGTAAGAGGATCAGCTCATGTGGAGGAGGAAAAAGAAGAAGATGAAGACAAAGGTGAGAACAACCTTGTTTACTATGACAACACACTCTAAAGATTATAGCCTCTCTACTTCAAGGGGAGGACTTTTGGTGCATACCGTATCCTTACAATGTTTCATGGACATTTAAAATTGTTTCGTTGGTCCACGATTGCACAATGGCTAGATTTTGCATGTACATGCTTTTTGAACCTATGGAAAAATTTGGCCATTGCACAAATTTGGACCAACAAGATTTTCGCCCAAGAATAGGGGATATGGTGCATATCCTATCCCTACAATTTTTCATGGACATCTAAAACTGTTTCGTGGTCCACAATTGCACAATGGCCAGATTTTGCATGTACACGCTTTTTGACCCTATGGCAAAATCTGGACACTCTGCAACTGTGGACCAACAAGATAGTCTCCCATGAACATGAAACTTTGTAAAGATAGAGGATATGATACATACCCTACCCTTGTAAAATTTCATGGTCTTCTAAAACTGTCTTGTTGGTCCATGGTTGCACAATGTTGAGTTTTTGACTATAGGGCGTCGTTTGTGACCATATGGCAAAAAATGGACACGCAAATGTGGACCAATGAAACGGTTGTTTATGCCCATGAAACTTTGTAGGTGTGGGATATGGTTCATGATCTACCCTTGTGTGAAATTTCATGGAATTCTAAAAATGTCTCCTTTGTAAGCCCATGGCAAAAAATGGACATTATGCAATCCTCAACCAAAATTTTCAAGAGTGAGGGATATGGTTCATATCTTGCCCATGCAAATCTTTTTATGGCCTTATAAAATCTTTTCATCGGTCCACAATTGCGTAATGGCAATATTTTGCCTATAGGGCCCTCTTTGTGACCATATGGCAAAGAATGGCTATTGCGCAACCTTGGTTTGATGATATAGTTTTTGATGAGGAATTCCAAAGACCGAGCAAGATTTGTCGAGTGAACCAAAAATCAAGCACAACCAGCCAGATACCTGGGCATAACATTGTCAACTCTTGGTACATTTTGACAATACTTAAAATTTCATAAAATTAATAAACAATATAAAATTTTCTCATTATATTTCTCTACATCTAGAGGCATATGCACATATGTAAGAAAAACTAAATTTTCTTATAGGTGTGCAGATTCGATGTATATCTCTCTCTCCCTGTCCCTCTCCATCCCCCTCCCCCCCCCCCCCCCCCCCCCCCCCCCCCCCCCCCCCCCCCCCCCCCCCCCCCCCCCCCCCCCCCCCCCCCCCCCCCCCCTCTCTCTCTCTCTCTCTCTCTCTCTCTCTCTCTCTCTCTCTCTCTCTCTCTCTCTCTCTCTCTCTCTCTCTCGATTGGGTAGATCATAAATCACACCCCATGACAGCCGCTTCAATGCATGCTCAAGTAGAATCTTGAATGGGTACTCCAAAACACTACTTTCTAGCTAGCCCACTTTTCATAAACTCCACTGGAATCTTTCCAATGTGTACTCTCTAGATCTAAAAACATCCACATCATTCTTAAACCATTAAGATAAAAGCTAATGTGCTTTTAACAATCTCCATGGGTAGTACACCAAATGTTTGAGAATAGCCTCATCAAAAACTGATGGTGTTGGACTATGAGCCCTTTCTTTGGAGGATCAGAAATACATCTAGTAAAAATCTTAATAACATCCTTGCCAACTCCCAAATAGAATTTTTTTGAAGGCTTTATGGAGCTTATAAGGCACATGGATGATAACAACCTTTCAGCTTCTTGAAATATCAACTTGCACATGCAAGAAACTATGGGAGCGAGGCGTGAGTACCAAGGAAAGGTGGTGAAAGGATCAAGGGATGCCTTGTGGAAGGCATCTGAGGACCTGAAGGACATATGCAATATCTGCATGGTGTAAGGCACATGGATGATAACAACATTTTGGCCTCTTGAAATATCAACATGTACAGGCAAGCAACTATGGGGGGCGAGACGAGAGTACCAAGAGAAAGTGGTGGAAGAATCAAGGGATGGCATGTGCAAGGTATTTGAGGACCTGAAGGACATCCGCAACATCTATGTAGTGCATTTGATGACAAATCATTGGCGACA
This sequence comes from Adiantum capillus-veneris, assembly GCF_014529385.1. NCBI lineage: Eukaryota > Viridiplantae > Streptophyta > Polypodiopsida > Polypodiales > Pteridaceae > Adiantum > Adiantum capillus-veneris. The sequence continues at coordinate 139,999,313 of NC_140931.1, read as the reverse complement.
TTAGGCTTCAACTAGTAGGCATCAAGGAGGACAAAGCAAAGGAGGTGAGAGCTGCTAGGAGCGGGAGGTAGAGCACTGACATCCACTAGGAAATCTGTATACCATCTAATAGCGATGGAGGTAAGCATGATGTAGATGTGCCACAGCTCTTTATATTCTATAATGCGTTTGTGAGTTTTGATATAAATGTTGAGAAATAATGTTGTGAGAATTCTTACTTGCTTTGTATGGTAGACTTTCATTATGCATCTTGATCGCCTCTAGGCCTCTACTTGACTCTTCATGCATGTTGCCTCTCTCTACCTCTCTCGCTTGTGTGCATTGTCCACTAGAAAGAAAAAAGATTACTTAGAGTCGTTTTGCACAAAAGAGGTTCAGTGCGGATGGAGGATGGGTCAACTCTTCCTAGTTTCATAACTCCGTCCAAATGGGTGGAGTTTGGCAAACTTTACTAGTTTGAGGAGTCAAGGACGCCAACTCATGAGCATGTGAAAGTCAAGGTTGAAGAGGTGGAGGTTGCGTAAATAGGCTAGTGGAGGTTGCCAATTAACTGTAACATCTGTTCATGTGAAACACCTCTCATATCATACCTCTTGTGAGAAGCCAAAATTTAAAACCCCTTCAAATCAGTTCGTGGTGACATGGATTGATTTGAGGGGTTTTTATATCCCACATTTGGAAGCAAATAGGTGGTCCAAATGATTCATTCGCAAGAATCAGAGAAGAAAAAGGGACAAATGCCGCTTGGGGGGGGGAGAGAGAGAGAGAGAGAGAGAGAGAGAGAGAGAGAGAGAGAGAGAGAGAGAGAGAGAGAGAGAGAGAGAGAGAGAGAGAGAGAGAGAGAGAGAGAGAGAGAGAGAGAGAGAGAGAGAGAGAGAGAGAGAGAGAGAGAGAGAGAGAGAGAGAGAATCAGATGCCATGAGCGACAAAGAGGGAGTGGAAGATGCAAGCCCTCCATGACTTCTACTACAATCGATAGTGCATGGCACCATGAAGAAGCCCCTTATGCTGTTGGAAGTGGAAAAGTTCGTATATTTTTTGTTGCGGCCAATATCGAGCATATGGAGGGCAAGCTCTAGACACTTGCCTGAACTTGGACCTGTAGTTAGGCAAGAGGGTGCAGCATGGAATAGGGAGCAAACTTGTTCCATACCGACTACGATTGCAAGCAGGCAAGTCATTGAGTGACAGACGCAACAAATCTTGCTAGCAGAGCAATGGATGGACTGGGGGAGGGTATCGAGATAAATTAAAAAATGGTGTAAATCGACATCTTCCTTTGTCTTGCTAGACGATGCGCGTATGTGTGTGTATGAGAGAGAGAGGGGCACATAGGAAGGCTGCACAGCCCTTGAGCACGTGGGAACTTAGGAAGCCAAAACCTCTTCAAATCAGTTCGCGGCGACGTGGATTGATTTGAGGAGGTTTTAGATCCGGCATTTTGAAGTAAGTAAGCACGTGGCAAGATGAAGAAGGCACGACAAAAAAAAGTGACTGGTGTTGATGGCTGGTAGACACAGACACGCACAGCAGCAAACAGAGGGGGTAGGGCAAGAGTGAGAGAGACGATTTTTTGGTGGTAGTATAATATTAAAGCTGGTGGAGAGGCAGGTAATTATGTTAGACGAGATCAATGATGCCACCAAGTCGATGAAGCCGGGTCAATATCTTGCCTGCGCTATTGGACATCACCATCTGCCTAAGTGTAGCCAAATGCATACCCATCTCGAGTTCTCATGTTGTTAGCAGTCATTATATCTAGCTAGAGCTGGTTCGCAGCAAAATGATCACCAGTCATAGGTTTCATTTGCAGTCCAACAACTGAATTCAATTTCTGGGCTTGCTCAACAAATATGGTCATTCAAGCAGCTCCCACAGATGGCGCTTCCAAATAATGGGCAAAATATGTTAGGTGCATATTCAGAACTAGCATTTTGTTGCGTGAAGAGGGTCGCCATCTAATGGAGCTATTGTAGACATGTAGTAGTGTTAGTGTGTATACGCGCTTCACCAGGGGTACTTTTCTCCCATTGGGTTTTTCCCCCTGGACATCTGGTGTGAAAGGACACATTATCTCTTAGGGTCTCATATAAGCTTTGTAGCTCTGAGTTTGGATATACTCTATTATTCTAATATAGAGAGATAGACTATAGAGATCTCGTATGCAAGCTCTGTGTCTTCTCCTTCTCCATCTTCTTCCTACTATGAGTTGTTGTCTTCCTTCTGTGTCCTCTTTCATCATCTTCAACAATTGGTATCAGAGCAAGGTGATTTCCAGAGCCTCTACATGTGTTTTCGCGTCCGCGCGCGTAATCACAGTTTTCAGGCAGTTTTCGGAAAATTTGCTCGTGGGAGCATCCTCGAGGTTCCGAGAGTATTCAGAGAAGGTGACCTGGGTTTTACCCCCCTTTTGAAGTTTTTCGAGCCCTCAGAATTTTGTTCTGAGCAGCATAGCAGAAGATACTTTTCGGAGGCGTTTAGATCAAGAGGGTGTGCTTTTTGACAGATTTTCTTCAGGTAAACAGTTCTTTTGGGAAGCAGCTTGTCTTAACTTTGTGCTGAGATTTTGTGTAGAGTTTTTCTTGGATTGGAGAGGAGATTTGTGAATCTCTTGGAGGTTCTTTTGCTCTCTTGTGTGCATCCACAGTATGGCTCAATCTACGGAGAAAGAGATTTTTGGTGCGTTTACATCCGAAGACAAATTGGATGGTACCAGCTATTCTCTTTGGTCTTTTATGGCCAAAAATATTTTGGTTGGTAAAGGATTGTGGGATTATGTATCTGGAGATGGAGTTCGTCCAGGTAGCATTGCACCTGCCACGCCTGGTCGTGGTGCAGCTGTTGGTGCAGGACCCTCACAAGTCACTCCAGAGCAAAAGAAATGGGATACTAAAGATGCACAAGCTATGGCTGTGATTGCCTTAACCATAAAGAGGACAATCACACCACATATTAGATCTTGCAGAAAGCTATGTTTGGAGGAAGAAACGCTGCCAGAATAGACTTTTTGAAGAAACAACTTGACAAAATACAGATGGACGAAGGTGACGATATCGTCGAGCATCTTACAAAGATCAGGGATCTTAAAGAGAAATTGCTTAGCATTGATGAAGTGATTCCAGAGAAGGACTTGGCTTCCAAAACACTCAATTCACTACTACCATCTTATTTGACTTTTCAGACTTCTTTGACTCTGTCTTTGCGAGCTAATCCTGAGCCTCTTCATTTTGAAGAGTTAGTGGCTTTGCTATTGCAAGAGGATCAATCACGTAAGAAAAGGTCTTTACAGGTGGATGGTATGGATCATGCTCTTGTTGTACAGAACAAAAACAAGGGTAAAGAGAGTGCTCATCACTCCAAGTCTGGTGCAGGATAGTCTTCAGAGAAGTCTAAAGGTGATTCCGACAAGTCCAAGAAGAAAGGTAAATGTCACTACTGCAAGAAACTTGGTCACTACATTAGTGAGTGTAAAAAGCGAATTGCTAAAGAAAAGAAGAAAGAGTCAAGTTTGGTTGTTTCAGCTTCTGGTGATTCTTCTACATCTAAAGAAGAGTCTGCAAACTTTGTGTAGGATTCTTATGCTTTCTTAGTATATTCAGATTTTTCTCCTTACAGTGTTGACGAGACACAAATGATTTGGTACTTTGATAGTGGTGCATCCAGGCATATTACTTCAAGGAAGGATTTGTTTTGTTCATTGGATGCAGCTCCAACAGGAAAGAAGGTGACATGTGCAAATAATGCTTCTTATCCAATCAAAGACGTTGGTAAGATTTTGATTACCATTTCAGATGGTTCAGATTTATGCTTGCCAGATGTCTTATATGTTCCAGGGATCAAGAAGAATTTGTTGTCTGTATCCTCTCTTGCAAAAAATGGTCTTCGGGTCATTTTTGAGGATGACAGATGTGTTGTACGAGATCGAGAGAATGGTTATTCTCTTATCACTACATGTACGCTGGAAAATGGACTATTTGTGCTAGATCGTTATGAAAAGCAGATTCAGGTATGTATTGTAGAAACAAAGACTCAGGCCATGCAGGATGCTGAGTTGTGGCATGCTAGATTTGGGCATGTTGGTTATGGCAATTTGATGACTTTACAATATCATAATATGGGTGCATGATTTGTCTTTATTGGAGATGCCACCAAGACATGTATGTGAAGGTTGCCTTCTTGGAAAGATGCACAGATTTTCATTTTCGTAGGATGGTTTAGTTAGAGGGACACGAAAGTTGCAGCTTGTACACAGTGATGTATGTGGTCCTATGAGGACGCCATCTATAGGAAACAGCCTTTATTTTGTGACCTTCATTGATGACTTTTCTAGGTTTTGTTGGGTGTATCCACTCAAAGCAAAGTCAGATGTGTTTGCAATTTTTCAACATTATGTCTCTATGGTTGAAAATGAAACAGGTTGCAAAGTACAGACTCTTCGTACCGATCGAGGAGGTGAATACATGTCAGGTGCATTTAAGGATTTTTTGGGAAAGAAAGGCATTAAACACCAATGCACTATGCCATACACACCACAACAGAATGGTGTTGTAGAAAGGAAAAATAGGTCTTTAATGGAGACGGCTAGATGTATGCTCAAGGCTAAGAGTTTGCCTCATAAGCTATGGATGGAGGAAGTTGCTTGTGCAGCACATGTTTTGAACAGGTGTCCTACTCGTGCCTTGAAGACCATTACTCCATATGAATCTTGGTATTACAGAAAACCTTCAGTCAGTTATCTTCGTGTTTTTGGTTGTCTTGCTTATGCTCACATCCCTCAGCAGTTACGTGGGAAGCTTGATGATAAGGAAATCAAATGTATATTTGTGGGGTACAGTAGTGGAAGTAAAGGTTATAGACTTTACAATCCTGCTACAAACAAGATTTTTGAAAGTCGTGATGTAATTTTTGTAGAAACTACTGCTCAACCTATGGTTGCTTTTGATGTACCTCATATGCAGACACATGATGTATTTGAAGGTTTGCTTCCTTATTTTGTGGAGAACCAAGAATCACAACAAGTTGATAATCTTGATCAATCTTTTGATCAGCATGTGACACCTCATGATGTAGAGGAAATTGTGCGTGAAGAGCAAGAAGTTCTCAGGGAAGAAAGAACCTTGCCTAAATGGGTTCAAAAAACTTTGCAGGATAGCAAGTTGGATGCACCGTTGCCACGAAAAACACGTGCTGGCACTACTTTTGGCAGTGAGCAAGTAGATTTGGCTTGATTTAGCACTCTTTGTGATGCAGATGAGCCTGATTCATTTGAACAAGCTTTAGAGTGTGTTCAGTGGAAAGATGCTATGCATCAAGAATTTGATTCTATTCATAAGAATCATACATGGGATCTAGTGGACTTGCCTACAGGTAAAAAGCCTATTGGTACAAAGTGGGTATTTAAGGTAAAAAGGAAACAAGATGGTGAAACCTTTGCTCCTACTTCTCGTGCGTCCACAGTTAGATCACTAGTTGCAATTGCTGCTCATCATGGTTGGAAAGTGCATCAGTTGGATATCAAAACTGCTTTTTGAATGGTGATTTCAACCAAGTGGTTTTGTTGTAAAAGGTCAAGAGCAAAAGGTATGTAGATTGCGTAAAGCTTTGTATGGTCTCAAACAGGCTCCAAGAGCATGGTATGAGAAGATACATACTTATTTGAGTGGCCAGGGATTTCAGAATAGTCCAACAGAAAGTACTTTGTATGTCAAAAAGAGAGATGGAGTTCTCATTATGCTAACACTTTATGTGGATGATATGCTTCTTACAGGCAATACTGCAGATGAAATTGAAGCGTTTAAAGATGCTTTGAGAAAAACCTTTGAGATGTCTGATCTTGGTTTGCTACATTATTACTTGGGTATTCAATTTGTGCAATCAGAGGATGGCATATACATGTTGCAGGCAAAATATTTGCATAAAATTTTGGACAAGTTTGGTATGCAAAATTGTAAACCAATCTCTACACCCGTAGAAACTGGATCAAAGTTGAGCATGCACGATGCTAGAGAACCTTTTGATGTACATACTTATGCAGCAGTGGTTGGTTGCTTGATATATTTGGCAGGCAACACTCGTCCAGACATTCAATTTGGGGTTTCACAAGCAAGCAAATTTATGCACAGCCCAGGTATGCATCATTGGCAGGCTGTGAAGCGCATACTTTGTTACCTTTCAGGTACCCCTAATCTTTCCATGTTCTTTCCAAGGGGGGATATGTATGGAAAGCACAGTTCTATGCAGATTTTTGGTTACAGCGATTCAGATTAGGCTGGTGATTTTGACACACGACATTCCACAAGTGGGAATTGTTTTTTCTTGGGAAATTCATGTATATCTTGGCTAAGCAAGAAGCAACCCACAGCGGCTACATCAACTTGTGAAGCTGAGTACAGGGCAGCTTTCACAGCAACAGTTGATTGTGTATGGATACGCAGGTTATTGGCAGATCTTTGTGAGTGTCAACAGGCACCCACTATCATTTTCACTGACAGTCAGAGTGCTATGGCAGTTGCAAGGAATCCAGTATTTCATGTAAGAACAAAGCACATAGAGGTTCACTACCACTATGTCAAGGAAAGGCTACATGCAGGGGAGATCACACTAACTTACTGTCCTACACAGGATAACATTGCAGATCTATTTACGAAGACGTTATCACGAGAAAAGTTTGAAGCTTTTCGAAAAGCTTTGGGCTTACTCTCATACACATGATGATCTGCTACCTTGTACAGATTCACACTATCACTACAAGGGGGATTTGTAGACATGTAGTAGTGTTTGTGTGTATACGCGCTTCACCAGGGGCACTTTTCTCCCATTGGGTTTTTCCCCCTGGACATCTGGTGTGAAAGGACACCTTATCTCTTAGGGTCTCATATAAGCTTTGTAGCTCTGAGTTTGGATATACTCTATTATTCTAATATAGAGAGATAGACTACAGAGATCTCGTACGCAAGCTCTGTGTCTTCTCCTTCTCCATCTTCTTCCTACTCTGAGTTGCTGTCTTCCTTCTGTTTCCTGTTTCATCATCTTCAACATCTATAGGTTGCATCTCTGCAGGAAAGTTTGCGTTCAATGTTATATATTGCTGATCAGTCCTCGGTAAGGCAGAAGATGCTGGAGACAAAAAATGCATAGCCTCCGTGTACTCCTTACATAGACAAAAGAAAATGTTGCTGAGAAACGTTTGTCATCAAAGCACCATCGAGAGCATACAGATCTCTCCCTGCATCTCATTGCGTCCACCTTTAGCATGAAAAGATGTGTGCAGGTTCTGTACATCCAACCTTATCTCTTGCTCTAGATTTTTTGGTCCTCTAAGTATGCACTAACAATTTTTAAAAAATGCTTATTGATACGAATCTTAGGAGATCCTTTGAGACTACAGGTTGTGTTGCGATGGTAAGAGGGAAGAATGAAGCCAAGTGTGGCACGAGCAAAGCACTGGACTAGGAGTAGGGAATGGTGATGGCAGCAGGAGCAGGAGGGGTTGGAGTCAAAATGAGTCGCAGCAGTAGGAATGAGCAGGGGATGGCGATGGAAGCATGAGAGGAGGGACTAGAGTGTTCTTTTTTGGTTTTATAAAATACAATCTCGTTATCAACGTTGTAGGAGAGTGTAGTGGCTAGAGTAGTTGCAATCGACATCCTCGACTGTCCTACCCGTGGTTGATCACTGGTTTTGGCATGTAGTGTTGGGGTTTTAGTTCGAGCAATAGGATTTAGATATCTGCAAATATTTTGCTAATAAAATAAGAACCCACCAGTATGTTCATTTTCATTTAATTATGTGCACATTTGCCGTCAAATTAGGCAAGGCATGCACACTTGCGAAATAGAGCAAGGAAATGGACCGAGTAAGGGCACACAGAGAGATCATGGTCTACGTCAACTTCCTCTTTCCATTTCATCAATGCTTGGTGGCTTATGGGTTGCTAGTTTGTGCTTGGTCAATCAAATATGGCAGTTGTGCTTAGTCTATCACAATGGTTGTGGCCCTGCCCACTGTGCGTTTCCATCCCATGCAAGAGTAGTAATGCATAGCACATTCAGGACCGAAGGATTCATGCTATGGTGCAAGTAGGGTTGCACAATGAGGGAACGAACAAGACAGAGATTTGCACTAAGGTAACAAGGGGGGGGGGCAGGGGGACACCTTTGCATAAATTGTGTATATCACATACACTCAAGGACTATTTCTAAAATTTCTTATCTGTGAAATTTTGACCAAGTAAATTACAACCTTTTTCTATTCAATCTGTAATTTTTTTCCATTTCCATTACCCTTGTGTATATGAAAATGTGTAAAAAAGTTCGAATTCAATAACCCTTTCTCTTGCATTCACATTACAATCATGTAATAAATTATTAAGTGCCTCCACTTGGTGCAAGTTTTGGGGGATTTGTATTAGAGATTTTGTGACCTCATATATGGACACAATCTTGTTCTAATAATAATTCTTGCATTACATGGCCCTCGGAATTTCCAACATCATTTTTCCTACATTATTTATATCACTAGCTCTCTTTGTGGTCTCATTTTCCATATTTCAATTATTTCATGATAGATCTTACTAGACTATGGTAGTTATTTGTTCACTTGCAATGCCCTAGGAAGAAAGATTGCACAATATTGTGTTGTGTCCACTCGCCTTTCTTTCTCATCACTAGTCAAAAGATTCTATTGGAAAAAGTTTGCTTTCTTGTTGATTGTTGCAGTGCAAGATGATGTGCATAAACGCTTCTAGAATTTGTGAGCTAGATTGTTTTTTTATATTATATTCTCTCTCTCTCTCTCTATGTGTGTGTGTGTGTGTGTGTGTTAAGTGAAAGTCTTGCTCAATTTTCTGACTTGCTCGGGAAACCTTGCTAGGTGAATGGTAACACTCGTTTTTAATGGCCATGAAAGTTGGCAAGGGTGGGGGATATGGTGCATACCCTTTTCTTACAAAATTCTATGGCCTTCTAAAATTGTATCATTGGTCTAGGGTAGGCATAAACATAATAATGTAAACCATGGTGAGTGCCTTGTAAATATATCAACTTTTAAGTACAACATCATCAAAAGTCATCATGCAAGGTGTATTTTGATATAATAAACCATAAAGAACCTAAAATATCTATAAATATCAATTACAAGGGACATAACATACATAATGTTTGGTACACATGAACACCATAAAGTAAAGCTGACTAGTGAAATCCATAACTATCCACCACTAAGTACACCATCATAAACTTGTACATGGCTGCATGTTGAATGCCAAGACAATAAATCATATAGGGTTATAATATCCATAAATATCAAATACAAAAGACATCAACATCAAAATACATAATGTATAGTAGACGTGAACACCATAAAATATACCATGGTGAGTAAGATCCATAATTATCAGCTACTAAGTACACAATCATCAAAATACTTCATGCATGTCATAATTGAAAACAAAACCATATAGGCCTATAATATCCAAATTATCAAATACAAGAGACACAAACATCAAAATACATAACGTGTGGTCGAGTGTAGCATATAGTCAATCACATTATCCCCATTATATTTCCTACATGTAAATCCATTGGTTCTGCTTCACAAGGATACACCATTGGCAATGAGCATACCCGTGCTATTACACTTGTGTAAAAGTAACTTTCCATAGTGATCCAACTCTTTCTCATACATTGAAGTACGATCATACAAGTGAACTTCCTCCAACTCACTTGAAATGTATGGCATATCAAATTGTTGAGTATCATGTTGCTATGTTTTTGTGTGAGCATTCATATCCCCAAATACAATAACATCACCTTTGCCTTTGAAATAATCATCTCTATCCAATGCAAGCATAAAAGGGGGAATCATGATGAGGAATGTAGCAACTGGCTACAAAAATGGGTGCTCTTTTTGGTGTCATAATTTTCAGCCGTACATAATGTTTGTACTTGCCATCTTTCACAATTGATAAAAAACCTTCCTATCCTTTATTAACCATACATGCTACCCCTCCTTGCTCTCTTTGTTTCTTGAGATTATTTGACCACATCAATGAATGTACATTGTAATCCTCCAAGCTGTTAATCCTTTTTGTATCATGCTCCCAAGTTTCAACTAGAAGTAGAACATCGGCTTTGCTTGTTAGTTTATCAATGCCAACCCCCGCATTCCATGGGTATCCATTATAATTCCAAAAGCATATTTTCAATTGTAACTTGGTCTCATAGGTCACACATCCCTATTTGCTCGAGGAACTTGCCTCCTCCTTGGGCACATTTTCTTCGTGATAGATCTCCTTGTTTTTCTTATTCTTTTTCTCATATGCCTTGTGATGTATATTTTGTTGCTTAATAGTGCGATCTTCACATACAAAACATTTTGTATCCCTCAAATAGATCCAAATATTATCAAGGATAGTCTTTTGTTTGGTCTCATCCGGCATAGTGCATATAATTGGTCGTTCTCCCGAGCGAGGAGCTCGTTGCTTACCCACTCCATGTGCTCCATAGACCATAACTCCGGACATGCCAAAGTGGGTTTTGAAAAAATGTTTGATAACAATGGCAAGAGAAGGAGGTGTCTCTAATTTCTCTTTGGGAATTCCACAAATAACAATGTTTTTGGAATGTCGCTCCCGTTCCGTCAACTCCTCCACATCCACATTCTCAACATTCTTTGTTTGAACCATAGCTTGCACGAGTGAAAAATGAGAAACCACATTGTTACCGCATACATCAGCCCAAAACTTTTTTGTGCATACATTTTTCATGTTGCATATATCCCAGCTCATGGTGTCAAATTTCTCCTCTTTCAATACATGATGGTCATGCTCTACTTTGCTCATGCACTCCTTCAAAGCATTCAAGTTCACAAGAGAGTGTTTACATTCCTTGACTTCCTCTTCAAGTTGCATTAGATGTGTTTTTTGCATCTCAAGTGTCCTCTTGAGATTCTCATTCTCAACCACAAGTACCCTTAGTGTGCCATTCTCCATTGCAAGTGCCCATAATTCTTCACCTTGTTTGTTTACGGTCTCTTACAACAATACCAGGTATGCCATGATCATGGTTTCCGATCATATTTAGGTATTAGATAGAGGGGAGACCCACACATGACCATAATACATCATATTGTACCATATGTAAGAGGAAGTAGTATTATTGCTATAGCCATAGAGATAACATACTGCCGACATATGTAGAAAAGTCTTGTGTGCCATATTTAGGAATTAGAAAATTTTTGGTTGTTGATATTTAGGTGTTATACATTGAAGTTTCCAGCTACTATATCTATTTATTAGAAGTTTGTTTCATCCATGATCATTTCTTCATTATGAACGTGATTTTTTTATATGCAAGAACCATGTCACACCAATCTTAGTAGGGAGGGGCGATCCCCACAATGGCAGGCCTCATAGCAGCTTGTGCTCCAATAGCAGCCACCTGCCCAAGAATAACCAGCTTTCCCATAGGAACCATAGCATTCATAGTAGAAGGCATCTCCAATTCCTACACCCTCTAGCTCAGATAGACACTTTGGCACATGAGTTGTTTCATGTTGCGGAGCATCTTTGCAGTCTTCCTTCCTGCCTAGAGTCTAGACCAATGGTAGAGGCCTTCAAGGGTACCATTGCTACTTTTGCCATGATGCATGAACTGATACACCAAGTTGGTCATAGAGGTCTTACACGGTGTCGGGTGGAGGCTTTTCCATCCATACACTCTCTCACTTTACAACAATTTTATCCCAAGATTGGAGACTCAGTGCCACAAGCACCCTTTTTTATCAACGGTTGTGCCCACCCTACCATGAGAGAACACACCCTTTTGCACTATGTGGTGTACTATAGAGCACTATTCCACCACTTGGAGGTGTCCAAATATTTTGCCTAATAGCTTTGCACAGAGTTTGTTCTTGGGCTAGAGGTGGACTACTATGACAAACGACCCGAAGGAAGCTGTGATTACAGTAGCCTTGGAAAACAACAAAGGCTCTTGGGATGACAAATTTCAAAATCTATTTGACTCATCCATGTCCGTGTAGAAGGAATGGTACCTTTCAAACTAGGGCAAGGGTTTGGAGCACACGTTGGAGGAGAGCCATTTCTTGGGTATGCTGTAGCATCTCTTGTTTTAACTATTTATCTTGTAGAGTGGTATGTAGTTTGAGGCGGTCCGGGGCGGGCAACAAGAAGAGTGGCCTCTAGACACCCTTCAAGGCTCCCGTGCTGCTCAATGGGGCTGGGGCACAACACAACACAAACCAAAACAACAAACCCACAGCCAAATCCCAACTACACAAGGGGCACCACCTAGTTTAAGAGCGAACTAGGACGCAAAAGAGGAGAATCGTTAGAGCAACCCACAAACAAGCAAGGAATTTACACTAACCCTAACACCAATGGAATACTCTCACACCCTAAAACACGAGAGAGAGAGAGAGAGAGAGAGAGAGAGAGAGAGAGAGAGAGAGAGAGAGAGAGAGAGAGATAGTGCTCGGGCTGCTTTGAAACGTATCGGCAATGATCAAGCAAACACAACTATATATTTAAGAAAGAGAGAGAAAGGGGGAGGGGGTGCTTGTTGCATTAATACCTTCTTACAAATCTGTCATGACAAATCAAAGTGAAATTAGTATTTGTTCAACATAGCTTGCGTAAATTTCACCACAACACATCACAAGAAAAGCCACCCCAATCACTGTCTTAAAGCTAGGGGAGTCCTCTCCACCCTGTCGCCCTCTTACAGTATGTGGGATTTATGGCTAGGTTGATGACAACACCAGAGAACAAGCTATCAAGAACTTAACAAAAAACACCAAGACACTTACGCATCATTGTTGTCCATTACTTCACGTTGGAAGGGAGACAAAATATCCAAGCTTAGTCCAAATCCACCCTCCTTGATTCAGCAAATGTTGGGCTTACACTAGTAGGAGAAATGATAGATTTCCTACTCTCAATTGAATGATCACTCTCTCTCTTACAATGGCATAGAGTTCCCTTGCTAATCCCCTATTACAACACATGCACATGCATAAGACAATGAGCTTCCACTCAAGAGCTCCTTCTAGAGAGGTTGAGCTTGGCTTCTCAAGCTATAGCATAGTGCTCTTGCTTATGGCTCCCCCTTTGTGCTAGCTACACCCTCCTTTTATAGCAATTTTGAAGGCTAGGGTTACTCCTCTAACCATGGTTGGGTTAGATTTTCAGCAATTTATCTAATTTCTTTTGCTTGGAATTATCAAGAAGTTGGTGAGGAAAGAGAGAGGAGAGAAATGGAGGTGATAGGACTTTTCATAGTGGGTTAGTGTTAGTAGAGTTAGTATTAATTTACAAATGGAATTGGATATTTACAATGGGAGTATCCATATAGGATACAAATAAGGAAGAAAAAAACTCTTAAGAGGTAAGAAAAGGTGGCTTTCTTACAAGGTTGATGCTCCAAGTGTCTTGAGTAGGGCCGATTTTGACGCTTGTTGACTGTCCACTAGCTTTGACGGTACATTTCTTCTCCACTCTTGACCTTCCTTGAGAGACAAGGTAATTGAAGCTGAGTAATCAACCACCATGATGCTGTCTTTTAAGAGGAGGATGAATTTTGTGGTTTTTTTATAGATATGGGTAAATTGGAGGAGGAAAAATGAGACTAGGTGGTCAATTTTTGAATGGAATTGTGTGTGGGAGGTATGAGTTCACCATGGTTTCTCTTATTCTTCAAGGTTGAGGAGAAGGTGAGTAGTGTGCAGAGAGGAGTGGTGAGAAAGATGGGGATGATGAGTGGAGAAGTGTGTGTGAAAGAGGAAAATGATAAAGTGGAAGAGAGAGTGTGGCTGCATAGCATGGGAAAACTGGGGTCCACTAAAAAAATCATAGCTCACAGCTCGTAGCTCAAAAAAATATGAAAAAATTTGAGGCAAAAGTTCAGCCCACGAGCTACAACTTTTGTTTGTATCACCTTTTCAAATTCGGAGAGCAAGTGAACTTTAAAAATTCAGCAAAACTGACCGTTTTTTCCATTGCACAAGGTCTTTGTGGGGTCCTTCTTTGGATGATTCTTTTGAATACCTCCAAGAGTGAGCCCTCCATAGTGCATGTATGCATGCCACCTACCCTTGACCTTATTTGGTAGGTCTATAATTGAAGATATTGTTGAGATTAGGATATAAGTGAATAGTACAACTAAGAAAATCAAATATTGAGGGGTCTAAAAAATATGTACATGTCAAATAATATAATATAAGTGGAAAAAATATAAAGGGGTCAAAAGAAATCTCTCTCATTATGAGGCTACCATAAAAAGATAAATATTTTTGGTGTTCTAATTTTTTAGAAAAAAACAAAATAGATGTAGGAAGGGAAAAATCAAAATAGTGAAAAAATATACACATAAATAAAACTAGTTTTTTTGGATTTTTGTTGGGGTGGAGTTACACCAAATATAAGAGAAGCTTACATGAAAATATTTCTATATGGAATAAAGAGTATGAAAAATGGTAAGAAAAAATTGTGGTAATGGTGAGGCAATGTACAGAGCATAAATAACACACACCTAGGTAGAAATATTTAAATAAATACCAAAATAATTATGAAAAAATCTTTTATTTAGGCCCTATATATAAAGAAATATTTACATACGCATGGGCCATAATATACTTATATATATATATATATATATATTGGCTCAACTAGCCCAATGACTAGCTAATTGAGGGTTTTTTAAGAAGATATGGGAAAAGTCCCGTGACTCACGCACGCCTATGTATAGTGAAATGGTAGGGATAGCCACAGTGTTTGGGTGATTTTGGTAGGGTGAGGTAACTCACTGTGGTAATTACAAAGAGCCGAAAAACGGCTATCATTAGCCCTCCCCCTGGATGATGGTATATTCATGTACCATCATAGAGCATCTTTTCCAAAGAGAGTGCTTCAGAGTCCTTGACGAGATCTTTATTGTTTGGCCCCTCAGAATTTTGGCTGGAGTTACACTCATGCTTCATGTAGCAATACTTACATGAGACAGCGGCCTTTGGACAGATCTTTGGTAGATCCTTTGGTAGAAGGCGACTCAAATAGGGCTTCAAGCGATACCCGTTTACTTTCCTGGAGTGCTCTTTACCATTCAAGTCCATAAGCTGATAGTAACTTGAATTGAAAGCCTTCTTGACTATGTATGGCCCTTGCCATCTTGTTTCAAATTTGGCATCAAAACGATTATCGAGTCGATTGTCATACCTTAGCACAAGATCTCCTTCATTGATGCCTTTGTCCTTCAGTTTCTTGTCAAGCTTCTCCTTTGTCTGTGTGGCTTTCCTCTTATAGCACTCGTATGCTGCTTCTCTTTTCCACTCAAGCTCAGCTAAGGTAAGAAGTCGATCCATCCATGCTTCTTGATCATCTTGTGCTGATTTGCCATGAAGTCGCATTGTTGGAATGTTTAGCTCAATTGGCTGTAAAGCCTCTTGACCATAGACCAAGTGAAATGGTGTGAACTCCGTGGCTTCCCTATATGTGGTTCGATACGCCCACAAGGCACCATCCAAGAAGTCATCCCACAACTTTGTCTTGTTTTTCACCATCTTTCTAATGATGCCTGCAATGACACCATTAGCTTTTTCTACCAAACCATTTGATTGGGGATAGTAGGGTGTACTGTGACGATGTAGAATGTGAAGTTCTTCACAGACTTCTGTGAGCAATCCCTTTCTAAACCCTGGACCATTATCAGAAACAATCTCCAAAGGTGTGCCAAATCTACAACAAATGTGAGTGTAGACGAATTTGCTCACTGTCTTCTCATTTACCTTTGCCACACTTTGTGCTTCCACCCACCTAGTCATATAGTCTACAGCCACTAGAATGTAGAGTTTACCATTTTTTGTCCTAGGCAGAGGACCCATAGCATCAATGCCCCACTTTTCAAACGGTCCATTTGCAAGCACGATTTGCCTTGGACCATAAACCAATCTTCTATTCCCATTTACCTGACAATTGTGACAACTTTTACACCAATGTTGGACATCCACATGCAGACTTGGCCAAACATACCCCGCAAGCAAAATCTTCTTCACAGTTAATTCTTGGGCAAAATGACCACCACATGCTTCTTCATGCAAACCTTTTAGAATGGCTGGAATTTCCTCAATAGTTGGTACTGTTCTGCATACTTGATCCCTCCCTCTTTGATAGAGGGAGCCTTCTAGGAAGAGATATACGCTTGCCTTCTTCATGAGTCTCCTCTTCTGAGACTTCGTGAAGTCTTGTGGAAACTCGCCCTCCAAAATGTAGCTAATAATGGGAGTCAATGACTCCAATCCCTGGTATCTCGGTTGCTTGACGGTTGCTGCCACCATGATGACCTGCACTTCTTTATTTACACATGCAACGGCTTGTTGTGCAAGTAAATCAGCATCTTCATTTTGTTTCCTAGGAATATGATATAATTGCACCTCCTCAAATTGATTAAATAGCCTACGAATGGCATGAACTTTTGTCCTTAAGCTTTCATTCTTGCATGCCCAAATGCCTAAAATCTGTTTAACAATGAGAAGTGCATCTCCTTTTACCATGAGACGTTGTATCCCTTGGCCAATGCACATCTTCAAACCATGAAGTAGAGCGTCATATTCTGCTTCATTGTTGCTAGCTGAACTTGGTAGATTGACCTTCTCTTTCATGACCACCTCTCCACTTGGGTTGAGCAACACTAGCCGTCCCCCTGCTTTCCCTGTGGCTCGTCGAAAAGCTCCATCAAAGAACAAGGTAAAAGCATTGGGAATACTTTTTGGTGGTGGCAATAATAGGGTCTTTACTTGAGGCACCTTAATTTCCTTCTCATGTACCCTATAAGTGAGAATCCCTGCCAATTGTGCACGCACACTATCTTCTACCTTGAAAGAGTATTGAAACTCTTGCAACTCCATAATCCACTTTGAGATCCTAGTACTAAGATTCATTTGAGATGACACCCAAGGGAACAAATTCTCTGCGGTGAGGATTACAAAAGGTTTTGGGAGCAAGTAGGATCTAAACTTTCTCACCGCAAACATGAGAGAAAGCATCATGAGTTCTGCTTCTGTGTAGTCTCTCTCCAAAGCATTCATGACCCTACTAGCAAAGTAGATGGGTCGCATCCTTGTACTGTGGGGATCTTGTTGTAGCAACACGGCACCAATTGTTTCCTTCCCAACACTAGAGCTAACAAAGAATGTGTACTCCCAACAAGGAGGCATGAGTGTTGGTAGCTCTGACAAAATGACTTTAATGTTACAAAAATACTCTTCAAGCTCATCAGACCATGCAAATTCTACTTGTTGTGTCAACTTTTGCAAAGGATGAAGCAACTCCGAGGCTAAGTGAATGAAGCGTGACATATACTTCACCTTCTGAATGAAAGAGATGACCTCCTTAAGACTCTTCGGTGATGGGAGCTCAATAAGAGCCTTTGCCTTTGAAGGATCCACCTCAATGCCTTTATAGGAAATCTTGTGACCGAGCAAGATCACTTCATCCTCACCTATGTGGCACTTGTCGGGGTTGAGTTGACCTCCCATGTCGTAGAGCTTCTTTAAACCTTCTTCTACCCTTTGTAGATGCAATGATTTTGAGCTATAAATACAGAAATCATCAATGAACACCCTAATTGACTTTCCAAAGAATGCTTGAAACACCATGTTCATGAAACGTTGGAATGTTGCAGGAGCATTTGTCAGACCAAATGGCATGACTCTAAAAGCATAACAACCCCAAGGAGTGATAAAGGTTGTTTTCAATTGATCCTCCAATGCAATCCCTATTTGAAAGTAACCTGAGTAGCCATCACACACAGTGTACTTCTCATGACCAGCTACCTCATTTAGTATCTCATCCTGAAATGGGAGGGGAAAGTGATCTCTTTTTTTTGCCTCATTGAGTGGACGGTAATCCACACACACCCTCCACTTTCCGTTTTTCTTAGGAGTGACAACAACGGGAGAGACCCACTCTGAATTCTCCACTAGATAAATGAAACCTGCTGCTAGAAGCTTTCTTACCTCCTTGAGTAAAGCCTGCTCCTTGATGACTCCTAGCCTTCGTAGCTTCTGAGCCTTAGGTGTGGCCTCTGGCTTCAACTCAATTTTGTGTTGAACAGTATCTACTCCACGCACATCGGTGTAGTCTTTAGCAAAAAGCCTAGGAAACTTCCTTAGCACACATTTGAACTCCTCCCTTTCATCCTTTGTAAGTGTTGTTGATAGCATACCTTCCAGCATCCCTTCATCTTGAACACCTTCGTTCTCTTGAGGACCTACCTCCTCCAAGCCTTGACAAGAGGTCTCCTGGTTGTTTGGCTTAAACCTTACCCCCATGACTTCAATGGAGGACTCCTCTTCAGTAATGCTGCCGCTACTTTCTTCTTCTGAAGTGTTCTCAGTCCAATCTTCTTCCGTCTCACTTCGAGATGATTCTTCATGGAGCTCCTCTTGGCGTTGCTCCTTCATGTCAAAGACAACCTTCTTGTGATTGTCATTCCTGCAAATTAGCTTTCCACTCTCCCAATCCTGCAAAGCTCGCATTTTCATTAGCCATGGTCTTCCTAGGATAAATGGATAACCACTTCCCTTGGTCGACATAACATAAAAATCCACCGCTTTCTTAATGCCAAAGGCCTCTACAAAGACATTTTTACAAATCCCTACACACCTAGCCTTGCTATTGTTTGCCATCTTGACTTTGATTTTAGGTGTCTCATGGATGTGCATGCCTAGTCTTTGCATGAGTCCCTCTGTCATGATGCAAATTTGTGCACCCCCATCCACTAGACCTTTCCTAACCAATCTTCCTTTGATGTAACAGTCTAGAACCGGTGTAATGTCCTCATTCATTTCAGCTTGTGCAATTTTTACAACAGGCACACTCTCTTTTACCTTTCTCCTACTGCTAACTGCCCTTGTTAAATCCCTCCTTACTTGTCGACATAATGCAAGAAATTGAGGCCATGAAATATCAGGACCCTTACCTCTCATGTCTTCCAACAAGTTGTACGGAGCCATACCATGTCCAAGAGGGAAGTCTTGGAGGTTGATACGACGTCGAGTCCTCTTGGTTTCCTTTGCCTTCTTGCCTTGTCCATGGTCACTCTGTGATGTGACTCCTTCTTTCTCTTTACCTTTTTGTCGGCCACGCTTAATGCCATTGGCTTCCATGTCAACCTCATTTGAATTTGTCACCTCTACCACATGCACATTTGGATCTGGCAAAGGTGGAACTCCTTCTACCCCTTGTGGAGGTGGTCTTGGTCCATTTGGCCTTTGTAGAAGCCTTGGTTGTTGACCAGCTCCTTCTCCTGCATTCATCACTGGGTAATTCAAGTTAGGTCTCCCTGGCTCTCCACGAGGCCAAGGACAATTATACATCCCATGTCCAGACTCTCCGCAATTCCAACATTGCAAGACTCTCCTAGTTCGTGGCTCTCTCTCTTCTGACTTATTTGCTTGTCCCTTTGGACCTACAGCTTGTGCAAGGTGAATTGACAGGCTGCTTAAAGATTCATTTAGCTTCTCAATCACTTTAGCCGTTACATCAGGAAGCTCCCTAGATGTTGATGCTTGTGACTTACCTTTGGGTCTAAGAACTTCTATTGGAACCTCTCCCCTTAAGCACTTGAGTTTCCTATACTTCTCAGCAGACCTAGTTTCCGCTGCATCAAAAGTAGTAGGTGCACCCGCCTCAACTTTTACCTTAAGGTCAGGAAAGAGTCCGGCTATGAACCTCTCCTTCTTTAAAAATTCTGCACCATCACCAGGGTTAGCAACATTTCGTATCCATAGAGCCCAAAGACGTAGAAACTCTTGCTTGTACAAGTAGTAGTCATCTAAGTCTTTTTGCTTATGAGAAACAATGTCTTGCCATAGTTTTTGAGAGTTTTGGGGATCAAAGAAGTATCTCTTAAAACGATTCAACACTTCTGTGTAATTCCCCTTAACTTCCTCAGGCAAAGAGTCAAACCAAGTACTAGCATCTTTCCTAAGGACCACCTCAAACATTTCTACACGTTCTTGATCGGTTACTATCCTCTTGATACGGCAAGACATCTTGAAATTTGCTAAAAATAATTCTGCATCCTCTCCAGGCTCTCCAAAGAAAAGAGGATATCCAGACATTTGGCGTTGGCTCTCCATTATTATGAAAGATTACAACACGAGTTACAATAAGGGATACAATAGAGATTTAGAACCACTCGCCTGCAAATGAAGAAGTGAGAAAATACCACTCTAGGTTTTCTTCTTCAGCTATCCAAGCTTCAATAAGGTCTCGATTTGTTTGATCAAAACAAAAAGGTAGACTATTGATGAGCTCTAAGAAGGGTTGAAATTCTTCAAAGCTAAGGCGATAAACAGAAATCTCTAGAACTTCATTTTCTGGATCCAAAAGAGCAACCACGTCCCAAGTGATAAATTGCACTTGCTCTACAATTCCCAACGCACAAGCGGTTTGTATAAAAACTAGATCTTCATGCTCGTCGAAGGCCGTGAGAAAGTAGCAATTGACTAGGAGCTCCTTTCCTTCGAGTTCCACACAGTCGGAGTGAGGCAACCTTCTCACAATTTCATAAAGAACATCCTCATCAAGTCCAATCAAGTTTGCAAGATTTAAAGACTCCACTTGTGCTACAAAATTCCTGGACAAAAACTCCTTAGGATTATGGTTAAATCATTCAAAAGCATAAAGAGATTTACAATGTCTCTATGAACAAAGTGTCATAGAAAGTAGAGAAGGATGAGAATTTATACAAATTTGCAATCTTCTCTATGCTCTCTTTATTAAGACAAGCTCTAAATAGCTCCCTATCTCCTTTGTTGAAAGCGAAAGGAAGACTATTAATAAGACGCAAATGAGGGAAAAATTCACCAAATGTGAGTCTATGAAGCGTGAACTCTGGCCGCAAGTTTCCTGAAGAGTCTTCCTCAATGGTGAAATGCACTCGCCAAACGCCAAATTTCACTCTATTTACCAATCTTAGGGCACACACTAGTTGGATGAATGCACGGTCTTCCTTAGTGCCCAACGACAAGAGGAAAATGGAATCCACGCGTAGGACCTTCCGTCTTAACTTCACCACCCTCTTGTTATGAGGGAGACGCCTTACTACTTGCTCCTGCAACTCAATTGGTAATAGAGCTAGATCTCTAAGGATTGAACTTTCACTGCACACACATTCCCAGTTAGAACAAATGATCGTTTTTTTTGTTTCTTGTAACAACTTGGACAAAGAAAAAAACAAACATACACACTATTTTGCCGGGCTGCACTTCATTTTAAAATAAAATGAACACATGTACATCAAAAGAAGTGTGGTAGTTGATGAGAGGTAGAATGACAGGGTTTGGTGATGCAAGAATTTCTCCTGCTCTTTGGGCACCAAACATGAACACCATTCGTTGTTGAAAATGGATCTTTCTACTAATTGCAACGTTTATTCTAATGTGTGGAGTAAAATGAAAGGGAAAAACCTCTATTCCTGGGCCATTATCCATGGCCTATGCATGTCCTAATGCTTAAAACAAAACAAAAATATAGACGTCCAAACTAAGGTCGTACCTAATGAGAGGCAAAATAAAAGGATTTACTGAAGCGTTTATCTCGGCCAACCTAAGAGGACCTAAAATTCTACGAATGACACGTTGAAATTGCAACTTAGTACTAACAATTATGTGTACCTTTTGCCTTGCAATGGGAATGAAGGGATCATACAAATTCTCGTGATTCATGCAAGCTACTTGATTATGCTAAAGGTTGAACATACACAAGCCTGTTCCTCAGTGGGGGCACCAATTTGAGGCGGTCCGGGGCGCGGGCAACAAGAAGAGTGGCCTCTAGACACCCTTCAAGGCTCCCGTGCTGCTCAATGGGGCTGGGGCACAACACAACACAAACCAAAACAACAAACCCACAGCCAAATCCCAACTACACAAGGGGCACCACCTAGTTTAAGAGCGAACTAGGACGCAAAAGAGGAGAATCGTTAGAGCAACCCACAAACAAGCAAGGAATTTACACTAACCCTAACACCAATGGAATACTCTCACACCCTAAAACACGAGAGAGAGAGAGAGAGATAGTGCTCGGGCTGCTTTGAAACGTATCGGCAATGATCAAGCAAACACAACTATATATTTAAGAAAGAGAGAGAAAGGGGGAGGGGGTGCTTGTTGCATTAATACCTTCTTACAAATCTGTCATGACAAATCAAAGTGAAATTAGTATTTGTTCAACATAGCTTGCGTAAATTTCACCACAACACATCACAAGAAAAGCCACCCCAATCACTGTCTTAAAGCCAGGGGAGTCCTCTCCACCCTGTCGCCCTCTTACAGTATGTGGGATTTATGGCTAGGTTGATGACAACACCAGAGAACAAGCTATCAAGAACTTAACAAAAAACACCAAGACACTTACGCATCATTGTTGTCCATTACTTCACGTTGGAAGGGAGACAAAATATCCAAGCTTAGTCCAAATCCACCCTCCTTGATTCAGCAAATGTTGGGCTTACACTAGTAGGAGAAATGATAGATTTCCTACTCTCAATTGAATGATCACTCTCTCTCTTACAATGGCATAGAGTTCCCTTGCTAATCCCCTATTACAACACATGCACATGCATAAGACAATGAGCTTCCACTCAAGAGCTCCTTCTAGAGAGGTTGAGCTTGGCTTCTCAAGCTATAGCATAGTGCTCTTGCTTATGGCTCCCCCTTTGTGCTAGCTACACCCTCCTTTTATAGCAATTTTGAAGGCTAGGGTTACTCCTCTAACCATGGTTGGGTTAGATTTTCAGCAATTTATCTAATTTCTTTTGCTTGGAATTATCAAGAAGTTGGTGAGGAAAGAGAGAGGAGAGAAATGGAGGTGATAGGACTTTTCATAGTGGGTTAGTGTTAGTAGAGTTAGTATTAATTTACAAATGGAATTGGATATTTACAATGGGAGTATCCATATAGGATACAAATAAGGAAGAAAAAAACTCTTAAGAGGTAAGAAAAGGTGGCTTTCTTACAAGGTTGATGCTCCAAGTGTCTTGAGTAGGGCCGATTTTGACGCTTGTTGACGGTCCACTAGCTTTGACGGTACATTTCTTCTCCACTCTTGACCTTCCTTGAGAGACAAGGTAATTGAAGCTGAGTAATCAACCACCATGATGCTGTCTTTTAAGAGAAGAGGATGAATTTTGTGGTTTTTTTATAGATATGGGTAAATTGGAGGAGGAAAAATGAGACTAGGTGGTCAATTTTTGAATGGAATTGTGTGTGGGAGGTATGAGTTCACCATGGTTTCTCTTATTCTTCAAGGTTGAGGAGAAGGTGAGTAGTGTGCAGAGAGGAGTGGTGAGAAAGATGGGGATGATGAGTGGAGAAGTGTGTGTGAAAGAGGAAAATGATAAAGTGGAAGAGAGAGTGTGGCTGCATAGCATGGGAAAACTGGGGTCCACTAAAAAAATCATAGCTCACAGCTCGTAGCTCAAAAAAATATGAAAAAATTTGAGGCAAAAGTTCAGCCCACGAGCTACAACTTTTGTTTGTATCACCTTTTCAAATTCGGAGAGCAAGTGAACTTTAAAAATTCAGCAAAACTGACCGTTTTTTCCATTGCACAAGGTCTTTGTGGGGTCCTTCTTTGGATGATTCTTTTGAATACCTCCAAGAGTGAGCCCTCCATAGTGCATGTATGCATGCCACCTACCCTTGACCTTATTTGGTAGGTCTATAATTGAAGATATTGTTGAGATTAGGATATAAGTGAATAGTACAACTAAGAAAATCAAATATTGAGGGGTCTAAAAAATATGTACATGTCAAATAATATAATATAAGTGGAAAAAATATAAAGGGGTCAAAAGAAATCTCTCTCATTATGAGGCTACCATAAAAAGATAAATATTTTTGGTGTTCTAATTTTTTAGAAAAAAACAAAATAGATGTAGGAAGGGAAAAATCAAAATAGTGAAAAAATATACACATAAATAAAACTAGTTTTTTTGGATTTTTGTTGGGGTGGAGTTACACCAAATATAAGAGAAGCTTACATGAAAATATTTCTATATGGAATAAAGAGTATGAAAAATGGTAAGAAAAAATTGTGGTAATGGTGAGGCAATGTACAGAGCATAAATAACACACACCTAGGTAGAAATATTTAAATAAATACCAAAATAATTATGAAAAAATCTTTTATTTAGGCCCTATATATAAAGAAATATTTACATACGCATGGGCCACAATATACTTATATATATATATATATATATATATATTTTTTTTTTAATTTTGGCTCAACTAGCCCAATGACTAGCTAATTGAGGGTTTTTTAAGAAGATATGGGAAAAGTCCCGTGACTCACGCACGCCTATGTACAGTGAAATGGTAGGGATAGCCACAGTGCTTGGGTGATTTTGGTAGGGTGAGGTAACTCACTGTGGTAATTACAAAGAGCCGAAAAACGGCTATCAGTAGTAATGACATATTTTTCATGATTTATTTTTCTAGATGTCGTTGCCTATTGCACCCCTTGCTAGCCCACTTTGAGAGGACCATAATCGGAGGCTACATTTGACATGGTGTCCGTATATCCTTCCCATAATTTTCTTCTCTACCTTTCAAAATGAGATCCACTTGAAGGGGATCGGGGAGCACCACAGACGGAGAGTGAGAGAGAGAGAAGGAGACACACGACACACAGATATGGGTGGGGAGACTGTGAAGTGGCAACTCCCCCTATACAATATACTCACTATAAGTATAGGGTAACAGTGGGCGGGCGCCCATGACCTGGGCGACCGGTCAAGGCACATAGGCCTTAACCCCAACAACCTCCCACTTAAAGGCCAATGTGCCTTTAAGCAAGATCTACTAGTGTACAACTAATAGAAGGTGAGATATTCTCTCAACCTATGCCCACTGACTCTCGATGAGCTAGTGCATCCGGCTCTACTGATAGACAAACATCCTGCTGTGAAAGCCACACAGAGCTAACTCCAAGCTCTGCAAAGAGTCTATAAGAGCTCATGCATTCCTGCAAGTATCGGCCCAATACCTGCAAACCTCCCCTATGCTCTATGCCGAGATCAGTCATCGAACGACTGATCAACCCTGCTGCAAATGCTCCCACTGCAGTTGCTATGTCGGGCCTCGAGATCAGCATCTCGTACATAAGGACACCGAACGTTGATGCAACCCTGGCAACCTCTGCCACCTCCAACTCAGAACTCAACTCATGGAAATCCTGTCCCCTATCATAGAGACCATGGCACTCTGACTCCAAGCTCTGGAGTGACTCCTCGTGCCCACCACATATCACATGTGTACCAAGAGTATCCATCTGTCCTGAATCTGCATCAAGCTCTGGCATAAGCATATCAAGAAATGACTCCACAATAGCCAACATCTCAGCATCCATGTGAGTCATCTCTGTCATCACCTCTGATGACTCATCCTGCTGTGACTCACTAGAGCTGTCCCGCTCTACCTGTGCATCCGTAGATGCAACCTACACAACAAGGTCACTGCTCTGCACTCCATGCAAAGTATCCTGCAACCCACAAGCAAAAGAGACTCGCCTTCTCTCTCGCTCTCTACCTGGCTGCATGATCACAGAGACATCACCGTCTCTCGCGTGATCCACATGCAATGGGTAACCTGTACCACTCCTGGCACCTCTCGCAATCACTAGCGAACCCAAATGCATCACAAAATCTCGCTCTCGTAACGAAATCTGACATCCACAATCTCTAAGCTGACCAATCGAGAACAAACTCACTGTCAAATCTGGTACATAGCGCACATGTCGTAACAAGTAAGATGCACCACTCGGTAATGACAGTCTCACATCTCCTGCACCTGGTATCGCATGCACCGATCCATCGGTCAAACGTACATTGCCAAGCATCCCGCTAGAATAGCTACAAAACCATGCACGATGCGGAGTGACATGAAACATAGCATCTGCGTCTAGCAACCACTGCAAAGGGAGTGCACTATCCACATGTATAGCATCTCGTGCATAGCTCGAGGTAAAAGTGACATCCCCATCACTAGTATACTTCGACACTACATGTGCCTTAACTGTCAAAGCAACTGAGTCCATGGCATCACTACATACATCTCTGAGACTGCCATGTCTCCTACGATGTCGCATACGACGAAAACAGCGTCGTCTAACGTGTCCAGAATGACCACAATACCAACATATCACCTGTCGGCGTACTCGTGAATGTACATGTCTCACACGAGTCCTTGATGACTCAGATCTATCATACATATCATGTAATCTGTGCCAAAGTGCTCTCGAAGTAGTCTCATACATAACAAGAGCATATACAGATTCCGCAAGGTGCAAAGAGAGCGTAGATAGTGCCATCTCCTCTAGCTCCTGCCACTGATCGTCAGACATGTTTGAAGGTCTACCTACATCACCACTCAATGGTCGATGCAACCCTCGTTGTGTCAATGCATCAAGCATACACTCTCTCCATGCCGCAAAGTCTGACCCATCAAACACGCGCATCTGTGAGAGGTCACAATCTGATCGATCACCTGTCTCTGCCATGAGCACAATGTAGCAAACTAGAAAGCAAAACCACCTCACCAACAACACCTGGAAATTGTCTACAAATATGGCCAGAAACACAATGTAAAACCTGTGAGACACACTCCAAAATAGAGCTCCCGCAATGTCAATACAAGCCTTGCATGCTCTAGTATCACACTGCAATCTGTGAGCTAATCACCAAGCCCACACTGTGCGGTATCGATGCATACACACGCACAAATCTCCCACCTGCAGAGAACACCGCATGCAAATGCTGAGTGCAACCTGCAATCTCTACCTAGATCGCATAAATGATACGCATAAAACTCCTGGGAAAATTTCGCCAGAGTTTCGACGCACAATGGCTATCAACACAAAATAACCATTGTCGTGCAAGCTCAATACAATGAGCAATCAATGCGCATCAAACTACACTCAACATACATGCATAAGCTCTACAAAACTATGGCAAACAATGCTCGAGATCACAAGACTCTCCCACCCGAGAGCAAACCACTGTCTCAAGCAAAGAAAGATACACAACTCCTCACTCTTGCGAGAGTGGATACAAAAACACAAAACTGTGTCCAAACTGACAAAACCTGTCAAAGTGAGAGTAAACACTCGATCACAAACTATGGCGAGAATTTGGGAAAAATCCGACAGAATTTCCCCTGAAAACTGAGCAAAAAACTCAAGTACAATCTCTACCATAAACCATAACACTACTCAATGCCAATGAGTAGAAATGCCAAAATGGCTCCACATTTTCACATACAATGGCAATCCGCACTCAACATACATCAACGGAGTGACCGCGCATAAGCAAGCGCCAAAAGATTTGCAATCCGGAAACTTGATCAATGCGAAAACAATGCTCTCAAGAGAGCTCACCGGCACTTGAAAGTGCTCGCCAAAATGCATGTGAAGTGGCAGCTCCCCCTATACAATATACTCACTATAAGTATAGGGTAACAGTGGGCGGGCGCCCATGACCTGGGCGACCGGTCAAGGCACATAGGCCTTAACCCCAACACCACTATGCTAATTAGTATTGTTTTTGGATTTTTCCAAAATAGGTTGTTTTATCTACATGTGCAGTGGCTCCACCTCCATTGACAAGGTCCATGACATCAGTAGTTCTTGTTTCTATTGATAGGTATACTCGCCCACCTATCTATTTTAAATAAATAGAATTTCTTTTGAAACACTTCTCTAAATGTTTTTTGTGTGCTTGATTTAGGTTGACCCCTCTTTGGAGCTTTGGCATCGAGTAGAGGAGCTTATACAAGAGTTTTTGTCAGCATAATAGAGGGCTGGAGAGTTGGAATAGGTTCTTGGAGAGATGCATGCTGCCTTGGGGACTTCACCATCAATAAGCTCCTTTCAAGCCAAGCACTTTTCATAATGATATTCCTACCTTAGCCGGTCTCCCAGTCTTCACGGGTGCAACCGTTTATATTAGTGTACCCTTACATGCCTGATTGTGGTCTAGGTTGGTGAAAACTTTCATTGAGCATTTAGGCTACCCTTGGAGAGAACATAGAGTGTTGTGATTGCATAGATATTTTTGACATAATCTCCTACACTTTCTATTTCATCCAATTCTTTCATTTCTACTACTTAGTACACAATATGTGCATGCAGTCAGACTAATCAATGTGCCATTGGGAGATACTTGTGTCTCTTTACCAATAGTGGGACATAGAAAAACGTTTCCACCTAGAGGTTAGGGTGTGGACCTCATCACTTTCCACCCACTTGGGGCAAGTGATGATGTGGATAGGTAGTAGTTGTAGCATTGGTAGAGGACAAGGTTCTAGAGGAGCAGGCCATAACATGACGGAGTCAGTGGATGTAGTGGGTCTTGGAGCTAAAGAGGTAGAAGAGGTGAGGCTACATCATTTTGTTCAATGGGACCATCTCATAGACGGATCAAGAGTGGTCCTTGAGGAAGCCACCTAACGGAGACACTTCCCACCCATAGACATAGACTTTGTAGACCCAACACTGGTTGATAGAGCTCCAAGTAGCCAAGGACTCTACTCAAGCAGAGTTTACTTCACATTTTATGCAAATTTGAAGATTTGGGAGATGGGAAAGCAGGATCGATGCACACTAGATGGCACTTTCTTGAGTTTGCGAGAGAGCCTAGGTAGCATCCCGATAGCAAAGGAAAAGGGTGGAGCCATTGTAAAGTTTGCAACTATAGTTGAGGCCCATGTTAAGGGGGCTACAACACTCAACAGTCAATGCACTATGGCGCCAAGAGTAGAGCATGCCCCCTGTTCGAGGGCGTAGCTAGCAGTATACACAGAGCAACTGGACTCAAATTCAGATTGTACTTATAGATGTGTATTTGATGTATTTCTTATGGATTATACCAGCCACTGTATATTTTATGGTGTGCATGAAACAAACCAAATATCATCTTCACATTGATTTGGACAATGAGTACCAACCATTGATTAAGCGTAGTAAAGCAAACACACATATACCTCCCACATCCATAGACACGCTCAAGGAGCTAAACACATAGATATCTGGACGAGAGGCTCTCTCTATCCTAAGAATCCAATGACTAATGCGTCTCCACCGTTTTTCAATCCTACAAGCTTATTGACCTTTGCTGGTGATGGAGAAAAGGGCCTTTTGGGTTCTTGTAAATCTCTTACAAGGGAAGCTGAAACTTATAAGGGCATTCTCCAAGCTCAACAATGTGAGATTGTTCGTCTTTCACATTTACATTCTACAGATCAAGTTACCATTTTGCAACACAAAACAGAGGTACATGAACTGAAAGGAAAGGTACGAAGTTGTCAAATGAAGGACACCATCTTGGGTGGTCGTATTCGAAAGAAGAAATTGCGCAATCTTGAAACATTGCAGGTTGCATCCGGAGGTCTCAAGAAAAGAATCCAAGCATTAAGGTGATGCTTCTTGGTTGACTAAATTGTCTTAGTTAAGTAAATTTTTTGTTTTTTCTTGTTATGCATTGTTTTCATGTGCCTAAATAGTGTTAGTGAAGTAAATTTTCTGTTATTTACTTATGCATTGTCTTCATGTAGAGATTCAATCTATCCTGACAAGGAAAACATTGACCCCAAAGCCAATATAGGAAAGAGATTGAAGCCACTTATAAGTAGAAGCCTTGCAACAGATACAGTACATGACAAGAAGTTTAAGGTCCAACAATGAAATGTAGTGGACCGCTTTATTTCAGAGAACTCAGTGCCTGCAAAAGAGATACAAGGCACACTTGATTCACTTGGTGTAAGCAAAAGAGGATATTCGGCTATACAAAAATCTGTCTCATCCATCTTTGTTAAGAAGGGAATAAAATCCAAACTTTTACCATCAGCCTCAAGTGTTTGGAAAGAGAGGCTTCAGCTTAATGATGCACATGGAGAATATCTTGGATAGCCCTTTCATATTAAACCAACTTACAGTGGCCATGGAGCAAACATGACATATGATGAGTTCAATAATATTTTTATGGACCTGCAGATGTTGCAGAAGAGAATGGTGGAGTTTACAACATCACATTTGAAGAGTCACGAGGGGTATTACATTTTGTGTTGAAACTGGATGAGTGTGAGCTTGTTAAAGAGAAAAAGCTAGAGCATGCTACTATTACTTTAATGAATAGAGCCCTCTCAAAGTGTCCCAATGATGATCCTTTGTATTTTAGTGTTCAATCAGAATCTAACATATGGTGGCTTATTGCTTTTGAGGTAAGCAAGATTCTCAGCTAAGCTCAAATGTCCACATCTACTTAAGTCTCATTTATTTTGTGTTGCAGGTAAAGAAAGAAGATCATGAGATTCTATATTGGGTGTTCCATCAAACTAATGTTCCGGAGGTGATTGCTCGACAGACTAACCAGGGAGAGGTACTACGTCTAGATGGAAGGGGAGAATTTCAAGTTCAGTGGCATCTTGCAGGTGACCTCAAAACATTAAAGTGCATGTATAATTGTGGAATGGGTGCAATGGCAAAGTCGTTGTGTTTGTTATGCATGGAGCCTTCAAAGGTCATGGACCCAAAGTGGTGGAGAAAAGCTCCAACACATCACATTGAGGACGCTGCTTTTCGATCGGTTTTGAAAATCACTTGTGAATGTCCACATTTGTACAATGCATGCCCTTTGTAGAATTGTGGAGAAATTGGTCTACTTATATATCGGGTTTGCTGGGAAAATCAAGAACTCAGCAGAGTGACAAGTGGCCCTGCAGTGCTTAGAATTGGTACTGTCGGATATGGGGCTTCATGGTGGCAATGTGAAAATCCAGCGGGATGAAAAGAGATCAACTGCTGAGAAGGATGTCCCATGCAAACTATCCATCAGTGGGGTGAAGGCTCAGAGGTTTTTATCTAAACCCCAAGGAATACAAGATCCGAAGCTAACAAAACATGGAAAAATATATAACACATCTTATGTTAGCAAGGTAGAGTATCAGAGCTGGAAAAATCTACATATTGCAGTCAAAGATCAAGAACCAACTACTCGTAACGCGAAGGCTGAGGTTTGGCGATCAATAGACATGCTATTTTTGATGTGCGACAAAGATGACTGGTCACAAGGTGATATGAACAAGTTCAAGGAGAATCTCAACCTTCTCAAAAAATCATTCAAGATAGCATGGACAGACACCCAGATTACTCACTACATGGTATTATTGTGTATTTGATTCTCTTTTATGTGTAACTATGTGAGTGTAAAACATTCTAAGTAATCTGTTTTCATATCCAACACATCATTTTCAATCATTTACCATATTTTATACAAAAGTATGGGAACCCGGCAATATGGAATACCCAAGGGATGGAAAAGTCTCATTACATGGCGAGAAATGCTTATTTCAGGCACACATGACATGGTGGCTCTCGAATCAAGGCTAACAATTTGAGAGAACTATTTGAATGGTTCTATCGTAGAATCATTGATCGAATGCAGGCAAAAGAAGTCTTGGCCTCTTCAGCAACAACACAAGCCATCAGACATTTACAACAAAAAAAAGTTAAAAGATCAATGGCATACAACAACTCCGGTGCTAGGTCAACCAAGGTGGAGAGAGACAATGGTGTATGTGAACCACAAGTGGAGAAAGATACTCTGAGTGGATGACATTGTACAAAATTTCTGTAATACATGATCTTATACAATTTCTACTTGAAGTGTATCAAGATTTTGAAGGTTCAATTTTGTTTTTTGGCACATCACTCTTGTAACGAATCATGAGATGTTTGCCATACTCTAAAAGTTCATTTGGTTTTGTCTGCCAAGAGCTAGTGCCATTGCTGTGTAAGTGTAGTAATACTCTACCCGACCACCTATATAGACCGGGCAGTAACCAAAACAATCTCTGGCAAACACTTTGTCCACAAGAATGACTTTATCTGCACTTTTGGGCAGCACGGGTCCACCCAAGAAGCGTGATAGTGTCTTTAATGTGTAAGTTGCTATTAAACCCTCTTGTGACATTCCATTGTGAAAAACTACTATCGGCGACTTGCAAAGCTTTGAAAGGTATTGTGCTAGGGCTGCATCCCTTCCACGGTACTCTCGAGTCCGCCGTCGAAGGAAGTCATCCTTGTCAGCGATCCAAGATTGCACATATCATGTCTGAGTAAGTGACACACACACACACACAGAGAGAGAGAGAGAGAGAGAGAGAGAGAGAGAGAGAGAGAGAGAGAGAGAGAGAGAGAGAGAGAGAGAGGGAGAAAGAGAAAGAGAGAGAGTTACCATGAAGCTCTCATCCTGCAGAAAGAGGTTTTCCTGCCACAGGTCCACATATGTAGTTGACCCATGATCTGAATGGTTAAACCAATCCTCCACTTCTTTGTGACTTGCTGATGGTCTTAGGCTTTGTCTTATTGCTTGGAAGGTGGCTTCATCCGGTAGTGTCTCCTTGTATTTTTCAACTTTCTCAAAGAATCTTCGGAGGCATTCCATTGGATTGCTGGATGTTTCCATTGCCTCATTATCACTACTATCCTCTGAAACAAATCCGCTCCTCTCCTCTTGGACTCTGGAAATGATAGCCATGGAGAAGTCCTCCCTTAAATAAAAGATGCTTTGCACATCATATAAAAAGATATAGGTCCTGTCTCCAATCGTGAAGTCAGGCACAGCAGGCAGCATCATCTGAGTATGCTTCTCAGTGAAGTTACTGACATCCAAGGGTAGTTTGATTTCTGTTGTTTTCACAAAGAGCATCTTACTTCTTTGTACTTCAATTGCCTCAACCTCAAGGTCAACTATATCTTGAACCTCCTCGACTTCTTGTATATGTGTTGTCTCCTCGCATTCTTCGTTTGGTGCTGCATCTTGCTCCTCTAACACCTCATCAGGATTCTGCATGAGGAATCCAAACAGGCTGTTCAGGTAAATCATAAAGCCAAAGGATTTCTGAATAAGTTTGCATTCTTTTTGGTGTAAAGGGTAGGTTGAATGTCGGCAAGCAGGTGGTAATTCCCTATACTTCTTCAGTCCCTATCCTTTTCCACCGCAGTCATTTAAATGAACGACAATCATATTGGGTAGAACAGCCCTCCCTACCTGCACCATCAGTTCAAATTGATCTCTGTAGGGCTTCAAGAATTCACTGTGCTGAGCTAAAAGGTCTTCAATATCAAATTTTGGGTTAAACATAGAATGAACTAGATCATATTTGTCTCCAGCACCACATGATGCTGCAAAATCGAACAGCCTCTCATCAGTTATAGCTTGGTCTTCTAGAGAAGGCACATCCTCTTTGGCTTTACCTTTACTTGCACAAGGACTGCTTGTTGGGAGATTTGCATCATCTGAGAAGTCTATATTCCTCTTTCTTGTATTTTTCTTGACAAGTACTGTAGAGGGTGAGGGACCCTTGTAGCGTGAGGGATCCTCTTGGCCTGCTGACCTCTCTAACTCATCTTCACAAATTGACTCTTCTTGATCAATGTCCAGACAAAAGTCAACAGTTCTTTTGGCAGAAACGCTAAGCAACTGAGCCTACAAAGCCTGGAATCCTGGCACAAGCTCTGGGTCCGGTTTTAGCCTCTTCTGCCTATTGGACCTTAATCCTATTCATCAGGAAACATGTCAAGTCTTTGTTCTCTCTCTGTGTGTGTGTGTGTGTGTCTCCAAAACACACACACAGACACACACACACATACACACAAACTCTCTCTCTCTCTCTCTCTCTCTCTCTCTCTCTCTCTCTCTCTCTCTCTCTCTCTCTCTCTCTCTCTCTCTCTCTCTCTCTCTCTCTCTCTCAACAATACTAAAGGCGCGCGTAGAGAGTTGCAAAGAGTCCGTGGTTGTCTCTGTGCGTCTTTAGTGCGCACACACACACACACACACACACACACACACACACACAGAGCGAGGTCTCATAACTGTACTAAAGGCGCACGGAGAGCGTTGCAGAGGGTATTTGGTTGTCTTTGCGTGCCTTTAGTAGAGAGAGAGAGAGAGAGAGAGAGAGAGAGAGAGAGAGAGAGAGAGAGAGAGAGAGTCTGTTTGCGACCCTGTGAGTGTGTGTGTGTGTATCTGTGTCTGTCTGTGTGTGTATGTGTGTGTGTGTGTGTTGAACAATATGGGCTTTTCTTTGTTTCCACACACACACACACACACACACATACACTCTCTGCTAGCTATTGTTAGAAATAGAGAGAGAGAGAGAGA
The DNA here is from genome assembly GCF_014529385.1 of Adiantum capillus-veneris. Classification (NCBI taxonomy): domain Eukaryota; kingdom Viridiplantae; phylum Streptophyta; class Polypodiopsida; order Polypodiales; family Pteridaceae; genus Adiantum; species Adiantum capillus-veneris. The sequence continues at coordinate 139,965,075 of NC_140931.1, read as the reverse complement.
GAGAGAGAGAGAGAGAGAGAGAGATGACCTTTTGTTGGTGGAGTTTGCAGAAACTCCATGGGAGCTGTCTTCTCCATTGCTCTCTCTTCGCTTTTTCTCTGTCCCTCTCTCTTTCTCTCTCTCTCTCTCTCTCTCTCTCTCTCTCTCTCTCTCTCTCTCTCTCTCTCTCTCTCTCTCTCTCTCTCTACACTTATAACGGTTACCCCCGGTGGCACCCCACGTGGTTATTAAAAAATAGAATGTAGTTGCATGATGCCGCACGTGCAGTCGTTTAATGGGCCCGGATACTTTAGTACGTGACATATAAAAGGTATGAGAGAGAAAGTGAGACACCACGAGAGTCAAAGAGAGTGAGAGAAAGAGAATTCGAGCCTCCGTCTGCATCTCCGACAGAAAGCACGTGCAAAATATAGTAGGCCCGTCTCCGACAGAAAGCATGTCTGCGTCCTACGAAGGTTTGGCCCTCTCTCTCTCTCTCTCTCTCTCTCTCTCTCTCTCTCTCCAAAAGGTCGCGTTGTGCCTCTATCTCTTTTTCTCTATCACCATCTTTTTTTCTCAAAGGTCTCTTTCTCTCTCTCTATTTATTTTTCTCTCTCTCTTTCTCTCACAGTAAATTTCATATCTCTCTCTCTCTCTTCCACACACACACACACACACACAAATACAACACACACACACACACTCACTCACTCACACATAGAACCTCTCTCTCTCTCTGTCTGTCTCTCTCTCTTTGTCTCTCTCTGTACTAAAGGCGCACAGAGATAGCCACCTCCGATTTGGATGTCTGTTTGCGCGCCTTTAGTACTGTGGAAACACAAGTAGAACTAGTGAGAGAGAGGGAGTTTATCTCGGTGTGTGTGTGTGTGTGTGGTTTGGTCTGCTTTCAGAGAGAGAGACAGAGAGAGAGAGAGAGAGAGAGAGAGAGAGAGAGAGAGAGAGAGAGAGAGAGAGAGAGAGAGTTTGTGTGTGTGTGTGTGTGTGTGTGCTTTCACAGAGAGAGAGAGAGAGTCTGTGTGTGTGTATGTGTTTGTGTTACAGAGAGAGAGAGAGAGAGAGAGAGAGAGAGAGTCTTTCTGTTTCCTTTTCACTAACGGCGCACGGAGGTGTAGTTTGGGGTCAAAAACATCTTTCACGCGCGCCGTTAGTAATGGGATAAGTTTTGGTCACAGAGAGAGAGAGAGAGAGAGAGAGAGAGAGAGAGAGAGAGAGAGAGAGAGAGAGAGAGAGAGAGAGAGAGAGAGAGAGAGAGAGAGAGAGAGAGAGACTCTTCTATTTTTATACAGTGGAATGGCTACAACAAAGGCCACTGCAAGGAAGGCAAGCAAGGGACCAGGGTTAGCAGCTAAGGCAAGTAGCAGATCTGCAACCCCAAAGAAGAGACCTGAAAAACCAAATAAAATTTTGAAAGGTCCAAGGGTGAAGAAGTTACAGAGCTGCATGGGACTTTTCAGAGAAATCAGGAAGGCACAAAAATGTGTTGATTTGTGCATACCAAAGCTGCCCTTTCAGAGGATGGTGAGGTCCATTTGTGAAGAAGCTACCTGAGGCACTAAAAGGTGGAAAGTGGTTGCATTGATGGCTCTACAGGAAGCAGCAGAGGACTTTCTGCTTGAGTAATTCAATGACATGACCATTGTAGCAGTCCATGCCCACAGGGTGACTGTAATGGACAAAGATAGTGAGACACTAAAAAGGGTAAGGTGGAGGTATGACAAACTTCTGGTCCCCAATGTCTACAGGGATAAGAAATTGAGGGAAATTTTGCTATACCCCCCTGAGCTACTGCCACAAGTCTCAGCTGTAGATGTCACACATGATGTAAATACAAGGGCAAGGGCAGAGACGGTTGCTCGCCAAACAGAAGACATGAGGGAAGCAGAGCTTAAAGAGAAAGCAAAAGTAGCAGTGGAGTCCCAGAGGCAAACAAAATGCAATGTGACCCTGTCCATAGATGCAAGCAACAAAGACACTCTAATTTCAATGAAGGATGGTTTGCTTGCAGAGATACCATTTATAGATGGAGCGAGAAAGCTAGCTCTAGAAAAATTGGACATTAATATATTGCTGAATCCATATGCTCAGATCTCAGATACAATTATCTATGCTTGTCTTAAGTAACTGTTAATATTTTGCTAACTTTGAAAACTCAAATGATAGGTGTACTAACTCAGGTACACTCCTTGCAGTTTGATCAAAAGTCAACTTCCACCGCACACCCACACGGAGGTGTTTCTTCTTGATCCACAAATGTCAGTGATTATTAGACAGAAGAACAGTCCATCTGGCACATTTGAGAGTTGGTTTCTCCACTGTGCTATGCTGGAAGTAACTGTCATCATCTTTCCATATGAGAACAACCATCACTGGAGTCTCATATGCCTTGATGTTGAGCAGCCAGCAGTGTGGGTGTTCAATTCAATAAAAGGAACCCACCTTGAAATTAAGCTGTAAGTGTTATGTATCAAAAAGTGTTTCTTATAGATATCCATGTAAATTTGAAAGCCTCAAGATAACATCCTGATACTCCTTTGTGCAGTTGTATAAAGAGGTTGTTGCTTGCTTATGGCAAGCTATGTGGAAGTATGAACTATACAAGGCCCTAATCAAAGATGTACCTGTACCAAATCAAACCGATGCAAATTCTTGCGGCTGGAGATGTCTTCTCCATGCAGAATATGTCCTGCAAAGCTACTTTGCATTAAAACCTTTCATGACTAAGGTAACCATTTGGCAATGCATTCAGTCAGTTTTGGTTTTCTTTATACAAGACTTTTCACCATGTGGTCTTTCAATTTTGCAGAGTGCTGTGCAAAACTACATATATGATTATTTGCAAAGATATCGGGTAAGTCTAATACAACGCCTGCTCACTATGTCAAACCCCAGAGAACCTGAAGATAGCGGCTTGGACAACCGCACAATTGATATGACAATACATGACGAGCCACCATGACAAACCCCTGCATCAGATACAATGGAATCACAATGGGCCGAGGGGGTCATATCAGCCGAAGATGAAAGAGCCAAGGATGAAGAAAGGTCAAATGAGTATATGCAAGGTGCTAGTGTACAAGCAGAGGGGCTTATGGAGGAGACAATGAAAGAGCCAAGTAGGCCAGTGGAGGAGCCAAAAGAGCCCATGGATGAAACCCTGGATGAGGCAAGGACGGATGAGGAAAGCAGGCCTACGGATGAGCAAAAGGATATGGATGATGCAAGCCGGCCAATGGAGGCAGAAGAAAAGATCTTGGAGGAAACCCTGAATGAGGCAGAAAGAGCCATGGGGGAGACCCTTGATGAAGATGAGAATGATGACTACTACGATGAAGCTAAAGAAGAGGATAGCAACAACGACAACAACACTATAGAGACCCAGTATGGACCCTTGCTACCTGTAGATACGGTTGTTCTGGTAATGTCTATTCAAGTATGGCAAAATATGTTCAGCTTCTAACTACTTATATGTACTTGTCAACTTTTACAGAGGTTGATTATCTTGGACATCAATGGATTGCTGCTGATGTGCGTGCCTTTGGGTATAGCAGACCCCTTCGAGGATTTGCAAACATTTTGGATGGGAACTTGTCGAGTCGTGGTTCGTCCAGGAACCAAAGAATTTATTCAGTTTCTTCTTCCGCGCTTCAGAGTTGTCGTATGGTCTTCAATGCAAAGGCAAAACCTGTCACCACTAGTTACAATAGTTTGCGGTGTATGCGACGCTCATACGTCAGATTTTGCCTTTTTGTATGATCAAAGAAAATGCGTTACCGTCGAGGGCCACTACCACCCTAAAAAACCACACTTACCTCTTTTGTACAAACCGTTTAGCCAAATCAATGTACCCTTTGATGCAAATAATACACTACTGATTAATGATACTCCTGAAAAGGGAGAACTAAATCCACCAGGAACAACTATCTCACCACCCTCTTTTGAGGGGCATCCCTTTGATTTTTACCTTGAAGACATTTTGATTCCATACTTACAGAAATTGTATCTCAGTCCATTGTTTACGGACGAGTTTGTACTTTCTAATGAATTAAGATGACTCTTCTATCATGTCTTTGTCTTGCCTAACATTGAGAGAGAGAGAGAGAGAGAGAGAGAGAGAGAGAGAGAGAGAGAGAGAGAGAGAGATGTGGCAATGGCTAAAGAAATGTATTTCACGAACACTTATATTCACAGAGCACAATTGACAAATGAGCTCAAATAAACTTCATGTATTGAAAGTCATTCGTATACACTTGGGTTCACAAGAATCTCTGTTACATTGACACTATTTCAACCCGACCATCCAACTCTTTGCACAAAATATCTTTTTCCCTACGCCGCATCAGCTTACGGCCAGCTAGGAAAAAGGAAAAATCTAAAAGGTCCCTGTCCATTGACTCTTCAATTATGTCGTGCCGCAACTGCAGAAGACTGCATAGCTCCCTTATTGTAACCACCAACATTAGGCCATGCTCTTTATCAAACACTTCCACATCCACAGCGGGATTATCTTCCAAACCTGCAGAAACCTGGTCCATAGCAATGTACTTACCTCTGAGCATTTGTGATCACATATACCAAAAGGAGACTAACAGTGATTGGCTTGCAATCATGTACTTGAATCTCTTTCTTCTCCACACACACACACACACACACACACACACACATACACAAGGAGAGGAAGGAGAGCTAGGTATGCTCCTTCCCTCTCCTCTCTCTCATGTTCCCTTCCCCTCTTTCTCTCTCTCTCCCT